>NW_027553335.1:0-40883 GCF_045843805.1 Urocitellus parryii
TGTGCTATTGAAGTAGCCCCAAGCAGAGACTGACGAGAATCACATTCATTGAAAGGGGTTGCCAAGCTTCCAAAAAACTACGAGTTTCCTGAAATCTCAGGAAACATTTTTTCACGCAATCTTGGTGATACTTGCAGGTAATGATCAGTACACCAATCCCACTTGGCTCACCAAATTTCGTTGTTCTGGGTTAAACCGTTCATTTGCTGTAACCGTTTTCATGTTTAGGTTTCGCTCTGTTTTCTCTTATATGGATACATGTAGTTGGAACTCTAAATCAAACACGGTTTGTGCTAGGCTCTTTGAAACTTGGCACAATAATGTTGTTCCATTTTCTATCGCTATGGTTTGTGTCCTATTGAAGTAGCCCCAAGCAGAGACTACCAAGAATCACTTTCATTGAAAGGGGTTGCCAAGCTTCCAAAAAACTACGAGTTTCCTGAAATCTCAGCAAACATTTTTTCACCCCATCTTGATGATACTTGCAGGTAATGATCAGTACAGCAATCCCACTTGGCTCACCAAATTTCGTTCTTCTAGGTTAAACCGTTCGTTTGCAGTAACCGTTTTCATGTTTAGTTTTCACTCTGTTTTCTCCAATATGGATACATGTAGTTGGGACTCTAAATCAAACACGGTTTGTGCTAGTTCTTTGAAACTTGGCACAGTAATGTAGTTCCAAGTTCTATCGCTATGGTTTGTGTCCTATTGAAGTAGGCCCCAAGCAGAGACTGACGAGAATCACTTTCATTGAAAGGGGTTGCCAAGCTTCCGAAAAACTACGAGTTTCCGGAAATCTCAGCAAATATTTTTTCACCCAATCTTGATGATACTTACAGATCATGATCAGTACACCAATCCCACTTGGCTCACCAAATTTCGTTCTTCTAGTTTAAACCGGTCCTTTGCAGTATCCGTTTTCATGTTTAGGTTACACTCTGTTTTCTCCTATATGGATACATGTATTTGGAACTCTAAATCAAACACGGTTTGTGCTAGCTCATTGAAACTTGGCACAATAATGTATTTCCATTTTCTATCGTTATGGTTTGTGTCCTATTGAAGTAGCCCCAAGCAGAGACTGACGAGAATCACTTTCATTGAAAGGGGTTGCCAAGCTTCCAAAAATTACGAGTTTCCGGAAATCTCAGCAAACACTTTTTCACCCAATCTTGATGATACTTGCAGGTAATGATCAGTACACCAATCCCACTTGGCTCACCAAATTTCGTTTTTCTAGGTTTAACCGGTCCTTTGCAGTAACCGTTTTCATGTTTAGGTTTCACTCTGTTTTCTCCTATATGGATACATGTAGTTGGAACTCTAAATCAAACACGGTTTGTGCTAGCTCTTTGAAACTTGGCACAATAATGTAGTTCCAAGTTCCATCGCTATGGTTTGTATCCTATTGAAGTAGCCCCAAGCAGAGACTGACAAGAATCACTTTCATTGAAAGGGGTTGCCAAGCTTCCCAAAAACTATGAGTTTCCGGAAATCTCAGCAAACATTTTTTCACCCAATCTTGGTGATACTTGCAGGGAATGATCAGTACACCAATCCCACTTGGCTCACCAAATTTCGTTCTTCTAGGTTAAACCGTTCCTTTGCAGTAACCGTTTTCATGTTTAGGTTTCACTCTGTTTTCTCCTATATGGATACATGTAGTTGGAACTCTAAATCAAACACGGTTTGTGCTAGCTCTTTGAAGCTTGGCACAATAATGTAGTTCCAAGTTCTATCGCAATGGTTTGTGTCCTATTGAAGTAGCCCCAAGCAGAGACTGACGAGAATCACTTTCATTGAAAGGGGTTGCCAAGCTTCCAAAAAACTACGAGTTTCCGGAAATCTCAGCAAACATTTTTTCACCCAATCTTAAAGATACTTGCAGGTAATGATCAGTACACCAATCCCACTTGGCTCACCAAAATTCGTTCTTCTAGGTTAAACCGTTCCTTTGCAGTAACCGTTTTCATGTTTAGGTTTCACTCTGTTTTCTCCTATATGGATACATGTAGTTAGAACTCTAAATCAAACAGGGTTTGTGCTAGCTCTTTGAAACTTGGCACAATAATGTAGTTCCAAGTTCTATCGCTATGTCTTGTGTGCTATTGAAGTAGCCCCAAGCAGAGACTGACGAGAATCAAATTCATTGAAAGGGGTTGCCAAGCTTCAAAAAAACTACGAGTTTCCTGAAATCTCAGCAAATATTTTTTCACCCAATCTTGATGATACTTGCAGGTAATGATTAGTACACCAATCTCACTTGGCTCACCAAATTTCGTTCTTCTAGGTTAAACCGTTCCTTTGCAGTAACCATTTTCATGTTTAGTTTTCACTCTGTTTTCTCCTATATGGATACATGTAGTTGGAACTCTAAATCAACACGGTTTGTGCTAGCTCTTTGAAACTTGGCACAATAATGTAGTTCCAAGTTCTATCGCTATGGTTTGTGTCCTATTGGTGTAGCCAGAAGCAGAAACTGACGAGAATCACTTTCATTGAAAGGGGTTGCCAAGCTTCCAAAAAACTACGAGTTTCCTGAAATCTCAGCAAACATTTTTTCACCCCATCTTGATGATACTTGCAGGTAATGATCAGTACACCAATCCCACTTGGCTCACCAAATTTCGTTCTTCTAGGTTAAACCGTTCCTTTGCAGAAACCGTTTTCATGTTTAGTTTTCACTCTGTTTTCTCCAATATGGATACATGTAGTTGGGAACTAAATCAAACACGGTTTGTGCTAGCTCTTTGAAACTTGGCACAGTAATGTAGTTCCAAGTTCTATCGCTATGGTTTGTGTCCTATTGAAGTAGCCTCAAGCAGAGACTGACGAGAATCACTTTCATTGAAAGGGGTTGCCAAGCTTCCGAAAAACTACGAGATTCCGGAAATCTCAGCAAACATTTATTCACCAATCTGGATGATACTAGCAGGTAATGATCAGTACACCAATCACACTTGGCTCACCAAATTTCGTTCTTCTAGGTTAAACCGTTCCTTTGCAGTAACCGTTTTCATGTTTAGGTTTCACTCTGTTTTCTCCTATATTGATACATGTATTTGGAACTCTAAATCAAACACGGTTTGTGCTAGCTCTTTGAAACTTGGCACAATAATGTAGTTCCAAGTTCTATCGCTATGCTTTGTGTCCTATTGAAGTAGCCCCAAGCAGAGACTGACGAGAATCACTTTCATTGAAAGTGGTTGCCAAGCTTCCAAAAAACTACGAGTTTCCGGAAATGTCAGCAAATATTTTTTCACCCAATCTTGATGATACTTGCAGTTCATGATCAGTACACCAATCCGACTTGGCTCACCAAATTTCGTTCCTCTAGGTTAAACCGGTCCTTTGCAGTAACCGTTTCATGTTTAGGTTTCACTCTGTTTTCTCCTATATGGATACATGTAGTTGGAACTAAAAATCAAACACGATTTGTGCTAGCTCGTTGAAACTTGGCACAATAATGTAGTTCCAAGTTCTATCGCTTTGGCTTGTTTCCTATTGAAGTTGCCTGAAGCAGAGACTGACGAGAATCACTTTCATTGAAAGGGTTGCCAAGATTCCAAAAAACTACGAGTTACCGGAAATCTCAGCAAATATTTTTTCAACCAATCTTGATGATACTTGCAGATCATGATCAGTACACCAATCCCACTTGGCTCACCAAATTTCGTTCTTCTAGGTTATACCGGTCCTTTACAGTATCCGTTTTCATGTTTAGGTTTCACTCTGTTTTCTCCTATATGGATACATGTAGTTGGAACTCTAAATCAAACACGATTTGTGCTAGTTCATTGAAACTTGGCACAATAATGTATTTCCATGTTCTATCGTTATCGTTTGTGTCCTATTGAAGTAGCCCCAAGCAGAGACTGACGAGAATCACTTTCATTGAAAGGGGTTGCCAAGCTTCCAAAAAACTACGAGTTTCCGGAAATCTCAGCAAACCCTTTTTCACCAATTTCTTGATGATACTTGCAGGTAATGATCAGTACACCAATCCCACTTGGCTCACCAAATTTCGTTCTTCTAGGTTATACCGTTCCTTTGCAGTAACCGTTTTCATGTTTAGGTTTCACTCTGTTTTCTCCTATATGGATACATGTAGTTGGAACTCTAAATCAACACGGTTTGTGCTAGCTCTTTGAAACTTGGCACAATAATGTAGTTCCAAGTTCTATCGCTAAGATTTGTGTCCTATTGGTGTAGCCAGAAGCAGAAACTGACGAGAATCACTTTCATTGAAAGGGTTTGCCAAGCTTCCGAAAAACTAGGTGTTTTCTGAAATCTCAGCAAACATTTTTTCACCCAATCTTGATGATACTTGCAGGTAATGATCAGTACACCAATCCCACTTGGCTCACCAAATTTCGTTCTTCTAGGTTAAACCGTTCCTTTGCAGTAACCGTTTTCATGTTTAGCTTTCACTCTGTTTTCTCCTATATGGATACATGTATTTGGAACCCTAAATCAAACACAGTTTGTGCTCGCTCTGTGAAACTTGGCAAAATAATGTAAATCCAAGTTCTATCCCTATGGTTTGTGTCCTATTGAAGTAGCCCCAAGCAGAGACTGACGAGAATCACTTTCATTGAAAGGGGTTGCCAAGATTCCAAAAAACAACGAGTTTCCGGAAATCTCAGCAAACATTTTTTCACCCAATCTTGATGATACTTGCAGGTAATGATCAGTACACCAATCCAACTGGCTCACTAAAATTTCATTCTTCTAGGTTAAACCGTTCGTTGCCAGTAACCGTTTTCATGTTTAGGTTTCACTCTGTTTTCTCCTATATGGATACATGCAGTTGGAACTCTAAATCAAACACGGTTTGTGCTAGCTCTTTGAAACTTGGAAGAATAATGTAGTTCCAAGTTCTATCGCTTTGGTTTGTGTCCTATTGAAGTAGCCGCAAGCAGAGATTGACGAGAATCACTTTCATTGAAAGGGGTTGCCAAGCTTCCAAAAAACTACCAGTTTCCTGAAATCTCAGCAAACATTTTTTCAAACAATCGTGATGATACTTGCAGGTAATGATCAGTACACCAATCCCACTTGGCTCACCAAATTTCGTTCTTCTAGGTTAAACCGTTCCTTTGCAGTAACTGTTTTCATGTTTAGGTTTCACTCTGTATTCTCCTATATGGATACATGTATTTGGAACTCTAAGTCAAACACGGTTTGTGCTAGCTCTTTGAAACTTGGCAGAATAATATAGTTCCAAGTTCTATCGCTATGGTTTGTGTCCTATTGAAGTAGCCCCAAGCAGAGACTGACGAGAATCACTTTCATTGCAAGGGGTTGCCAAGCTTCCGAAAAACTAGGAGTTTCCTGAAATCTCAGCAAACATTTTTTCACCCAATCTTGATGATACTTGCAGTTAATGATCAGTACACCAATCCCACATGGCTCACTAAAATTTCGTTCTTCTAGGTTAAACCGTTCGTTTGCAGTAACCGTTTTCATGTTTAGGTTTCACTCTGTTTTCTCATATATGAATATATGTAGTTGGAACTCTAAATCAAATACGGTTTGTGCTAGCTCTTTGAAACTTGGCACAATAATGTAGTTCCAAGTTCTATCGCTATGGTTGGTGTCCTATTGAAGTAGCCCCAAGCAGAGACTGACGAGAATCACTTTCATTGAAAGGGGTTGCCAAGCTTCCAAAAAACTACGAGTTTCCAGAAATCTCAGCAAACATTTTTTCACCCAATCTTGATGATACTGGCAGGTAATGATCAGTACACCAATCCCACTTGGGTCACCAAATTTCGTTCTTCTAGGATAAACCGTTCCTTTGCAGTAACCTTTTTCATGTTTACGTTTCACTCTGTTTTCTCCTATATGGATACATGTAGTTGGAACTCTAAATCAAACACGGTTTGTGCTAGCTCTTTGAAACTTGGCACAATAATGTAGTTCCAAGTTCTATCGCTTTGGTTTGTGTCCTATTGAAGTAGCCCCAAGCAGAGACTGATGAGAATCACTTTCATTGAAAGGGGTTGCCAAGCTTCCAAAAAACTACGAGTTTCCGGAAATCTCAGCAAACATTTTTTCACCCAATCTTGATGATACTTGCAGGTAATGATCAGTACACCAATCCCACTTGGCTCACCAAATTTCGTTCTTCTAGGTTAAACCGTTCGTTTGCAGTAACCGTTTTCATGTTTAGGTTTCACTCTGTTTTCTACAATATGGATACATGTAGTTGGAACTCTAAATCAAACATGGATTGTGCTAGCTCTTTGAAACTTGGCACAATAATGTAGTTCCAAGTTCTATCGCTTTGGCTTGTGTCCTATTAAAGTTGCCTGAAGCAGAGACTGACGAGAATCCCTTTCATTGAAAGGGGTTGCCAAGATTCCAAAAAACTACGAGTTTCCTGAAATCTCAGCAAACATTTTTTCACCCAATCTTGATGATACTTGCAGGTAATGATCAGTACACCAATCCCACTTGGCTCACCAAATTTCGTTCTTCTAGATTAAACCGTTCGTTTGCAGTAACCGTTTTCATGTTTAGGTTTCACTCTGTATTCTCCTATATGGATACATGTAGTTGGAACTCTAAATCAAACACGTTTTGTGCTAGGCTCTTTGAAACTTGGCACAATAATGTAGTTCCAGTTCTGTAGCTATGGTTTGTGTCCTATTGAAGTAGCCCCAAGCAGAAACTGACCAGAACCACTTTCATTGAAAGGGGTTGCCAAGCTTCCAAAAAACTACGATTTTCCGGAAATCTCAGCAAATATTTTTTCACCCAATCTTCATGATACTTGCAGGTAATGATCAGTACACCAATCCCACTTGGCTCACCAAATTTCGTTCTTCTAGGTTAAACCGTTCGTTTGCAGTAACCGTTTTCATGTTTAGGTTTCACTCTGTATTCTCCTATATGGATACATGTAGTTGGAACTCTAAATCAAACACGGTTTGTGCTAGCTCATTGAAACATGGCACAATAATGTATTTCCATGTTCTATCGTTATGGTTTGTGTCCTATTGAAGTAGCCCCAAGCAGAGACTGACGAGAATCACTTTCATTGAAAGGGGTTGCCAAGCTTCCAAAAAACTACGAGTTTCCTAAAATCTCAGCAAACACTTTTTCACCCAATCTTGATGATACTTGCAGGTAATGATCAATACACCAATCCCACTTGGCTCACCAAATTTAGTTCTTCTAGGTTAAACCGGTCCTTTGCAGTAACCGTTTTCATGTTTAGGTTTCACTCTGTTTTCTCCTATATGGATACATGTATTTGGAACTCTAAATCAAACACGGTTTGTGCTAGCTCTTTGAAATTTGGCACAATAATGTAGTTCCAAGTTCTATCGCTATGGTTTGTGTCCTATTCAAGTAGCCCCAAGCAGAGACTGACGAGAATCACTTTCATTGAAAGGGGTTGCCAAGCTTCCAAAAAACTACGAGTTTCCGGAAATCTCAGCAAACATTTTTTCATCCAATCTTGATGATACTTGCAGGTAATGATCAGTACACCAATCCCACTTGGCTCTCCAAATTTCGTTCTTCGAGGTTAAACCGATCGTTTGCAGTAACCGTTTTCAAGTTTAGGTTTCACTCTGTTTTTTACTTTGTGGGTACATATAGTTGGAACTCTAAATCAAACACGGTTTGTGCTAGCTCTTTGAAACTTGGCACAATAATGTAGTTGCAAGTTCTATCGCTATGGTTTGTATCCTACTGAAGTAGCCCCAAGCAGAGACTGACGAGAATCACTTTCATTGAAAGGGGTTGCCAAGCTTCCAAAAAACTACGAATTTCCGGAAATCTCAGCAAACATTTTTTCACCCAATCTTGATGATACTTGCAGGTAATGATCAGTACACCAATCCCACTTGGCTCACCAAATTTCGTTCTTCTAGGTTAAACCGTTCGTTTGCAGTAACCGTTTTCATGTTTAGGTTTCACTCTGTTTTCTCCGATATGGATACATGTAGTTGGAACTCTAAATCAAACACGGTTTGTGCTAGCTCTTTGAAACTTGGGACAATAATGTAGTTCCAAGTTCTATCGCTTTGGCTTGTGTCCTATTGAAGTAGCCCCAAGCAGAAACTGACGAGAACCACTTTCATTGAAAGGGGTGGCCAATCTTCCAAAAAACTACGAGTTTCTGGAAATCTCAGCAAATATTTTTTCACCCAATCTTGATGATACTTGCAGGTAATGATCAGTACACCAATCCCACTTGGCTCACCAAATTTCGTTCTTCTAGGTTAAACCGTTCGTTTGCAGTAACCGTTTTCATGTTTAGGTTTCACTCTGTATTCTCCTATATGGGTTCATGTAGTTGGAACTCTAAATCAAACACGGTTTGTGCTAGGCTCTTTGAAACTTGGCACACTAATGTAGTTCCAAGTTCTATCGCTATGGTTTGTATCCTATTGAAGTAGCCCCAAGCAGAGACTGACGAGAATCACTTTCATTGAAAGGGGTTGCCAAGGTTCCAAAAAACTACGAGGTTCAGGAAATCTCAGAAAACATTTTATCACCCAATCATGATGATACTTGCAGGTAATGATCAGTACACTAATCCCACTTGGCTCACCAAATTTCGTTCTTCTAGGTTAAACCGTTCCTTTACAGTAACCGTTCTCTTGTTTAGGTTTCACTCTGTATTCTCCTATATGGATACATGTAGTTGGAACTCTAAATCAAACACGGTTTGTGCTAGCTCTTTGAAACTTGGCACAATAATATAGTTCCAAGTTGTATCACTATGGTTTGTGTCCTATTGGAGTAGCCCCAAGCAGAAACTGACGAGAACCACTTTCATTGAAAGGGGTTGCCAAGCTTCCAAAAAACTACGAGTTTCCGGAAATCTCAGCAAATATTTTTTCACCCAATCTTGATGATACTTGCAGATCATGATCAGTACACCAATCCCACTTTGATCACCAAATTTCGTTCTTCTGGGTTAAACCGTTCCTTTGCAGTAACCGTTTTCATGTTTAGGTTTCACTCTGTTTTCTCCTATATGGATACATGTAGTTGGAACTCTAAATCAAACACGGTTTGTGCTGGGCACTATGAAACTTGGCACAATAATGTAGTTCCAAGTTCTATCGCTATGGTTTGTGTCCAATTGTAGTAGCCCCAAGCAGAAACTGACGAGAATCACTTTCATTGAAAGGGGTTGCCAAGCTTCCGAAAAACTACGAGTTTCCGGAAATCTCAGCAAACATTTTTTCACCCAATCTTGATGATACTTGCAGGTAATGATCAGTACACCAATCCCACTTGGCTCACCATATTTCATTCTTCTAGGTTAAACCGTTCCTTTGCAGTAACCGTTTTCATGTTTAGTTTTCATTCTGTTTCTCCTATATGGATACATGTAGTTGGAACACTAAATCAAACACGGTTTGTGCTAGCTCTTTGAAACTTGGCACAATAATGTAGTTCCAAGTTCTATCGCTATGGTTTGTGTCCTATTGGTGTAGCCAGAAGCAGAAACTGACGAGAATCACTTTCATTGAAAGGGGTTGCCAAGCTTCCAAAAAACTACGAGTTTCCCGAAATCTCAGCAAACATTTTTTCACCCAATCTTGATGATACTTGCAGGGAATGATCAGTACACCAATCCCACTTGGCTCACCAAATTTCGTTCTTTTAGGTTAAACCGTTCGTTTGCAGTAACCGTTTTCATTTTTAGGTTTCACTCTGTTTTCTCCTATATGGATACATGTAATTGGAACTCTAAATCAAACACGGTTTGTGCTAGATCTTTGAAACTTGGCACAATAATGTAGTTCCAAGTTCTATGGCTATGGTTTGTGTCCTATTGAAGTAGCCCCAAGCAGAGACTGACGAGAATCACTTTCATTGAAAGGGGTTTCCCAAGCTTCCGAAACACTACGAGTTTCCGGAAATCTCAGCAAACATTTTTTCACCCAATCTTGATGATACTTGCAGGGAATGATCAGTACACCAATCCCACTTGGCTCACCAAATTTCGTTTTCTAGGTTAAACCGTTCGTTTGAAGTAACCGTTTTCATGTTTAGGTTTCACTCTGATTTCTCCTATATGGATACATGTAGTTGGAACTCTAAATCAAACACGGTTTGTGCTAGCTCTTTGAAACGTGGCACAATAATGTAGTTCCAAGTTCCATCTCTATGGTTTGTATCCTATTGAATTAGCCCAAAGCAGAGACTGACGAGAATCACTTTCATTGAAAGG
This sequence comes from Urocitellus parryii, assembly GCF_045843805.1. Lineage (NCBI taxonomy): Eukaryota > Metazoa > Chordata > Mammalia > Rodentia > Sciuridae > Urocitellus > Urocitellus parryii. The sequence continues at coordinate 10,205 of NW_027553335.1, forward strand.
GGTTCCCAAGCTTCCAAAAAACTTCGAGTTTCCGGAAATCTCAGCAAACCTTTTTTCACCCAATCTTGATGATACTTGCAGGGAATGATCAGTACACCAATCCCACTTGGCTCACCAAATTTCGTTCTTCTAGGTTAAACCTTTGGTTGAAGTAACCGTTTTCATTTTTAGGTTTCACTCTGTTTTCTCCGATATGGTAAATGTAGTTGGAACTCTAAATCAAACACGGTTTGTGCTAGCTCTTTGAAACTTGGCACAATAATGTAGTTCGAAGTTCTATCTCTATGGTTTGTGTCCTATTGAAGTAGCCCCAAGCAGAGACTGACGAGAATCACTTTCATTGAAAGGGGTTGCCAAGCTTCCAAAAAACTACGAGTTTCCCGAAATCTCAGCAAACATTTTTTCACCCAATCTTGATGATACTTGCAGGGAATGATCAGTACACCAATGCCACTTGGCTCACCAAATTTCGTTCTTCTAGGTTAAACCGTTCGTTTGCAGTAACCGTTTTTATTTTTAGGTTTCACTCTGTTTTCTCCTATATGGATACATGTAATTGGAACTCTAAATCAAACACGGTTTTTGCTAGCTCTTTGAAACTTGGCACAATAATGTAGTTCCAAGTTCTATCGTTATGGTTTGTGTTCTATAGAAGTAGCCCCAAGCAGAGACTGACGAGAATCACTTTCATTGAAAGGGGTTGCCAAGCTTCCAAAAAACTACGAGTTTCCTGAAATCTCAGCAAACACTTTTTCACCCAATCTTGATGATACTTGCAGGGAATGATCAGTACACCAATCTCACTTGGCTCACCAAATTTCGTTCTTCTAGGTTAAACCGTTCGTTTGCAGTAACCGTTTTCATTTTTAGGTTTCACTCTGTTTTCTCCTATATGGATACATGTAATTGGAACTCTAAATCAAACATGGTTTTTGCTAGCTCTTTGAAACTTGGCACAATAATGTAGTTCCAAGTTCTATCGTTATGGTTTGTGTTCTATAGAAGTAGCCCCAAGCAGAGACTGACGAGAATCACTTTCATTGAAAGGGGTTGCCAAGCTTCCAAAAAACTACGAGTTTCCGGAAATCTCAGCAAACGTTTAGGCACCCAATCTTGATGATACTTGCAGGTAATGATCAGTACACCAATCCAACTTGCCTACCAAATTTCATTCTTCTAGGTTAAACCATTCGTTTGCAGTAACCTTTTTCATGTTTAGTTTTCACTCTGTTTTCTCTTATATGGATACATGTAGTTGGAACTCTAAATCAAACACGGTTTGTGCTAGCTCTTTGAAACTTGGCACAATAATGTAGTTCCAAGTTCTATCGCTTTCGTTTGTGTCCTATTGAAGTAGCCCCAAGCAGAGACTGACGAGAATCACTTTCATTGAAAGGGGTTGAAAAGCTTCAAAAAAACTATGAGTTTCCTGTAATCTCAGCAAACATTTTTTAACCCCATCTTGATAATACTTGCAGGTAATGATCAGTACACCAATGCCACTTGGCTCACCAAATTTCGTTCTTCTAGGTTAAACCGTTCATTTGCAGTAACCGTTTTCATGTTTTGGTTTCACTCTGTTTTCTCCTATATGGATACATGTAGATGGAACTCTAAATCAAACACGGTTTGCGCTAGCTCTTTGAAACTTGGCACAATAATGTAGTTCCAAGTTCTATCGTTATGGTTTGTGTCCTATAGAAGTAGCCCCAAGCAGAGACTGACGAGAATCACTTTCATTGAAAGGGGTTGCCAAGCTTCCAAAAAACTACGAGTTTCCGGAAATCTCAGCAAACACTTTTTCACCCAATCTTGATGATACTTGCAGGTAATGATCAGTAAACCAATCCCACTTGGCTCACCAAATTTCGTTCTTCTAGGTTAAACCGTTCGATTGCAGTAACCGTTTTCATGTTTTGGTTTCACTCTGTTTTCTCCTATATGGATACATGTAAATGGAACTCTAAATCAAACACCGTTTGTGCTAGCTCTTTGAAACTTGGCACAATAATGTAGTTCCAAGTTCTATCGCTATGGTTTGTGTCCTATTGAAGTAGCCCCAAACAGAGACTGACGAGAATCACTTTCATTGAAAGGTGTTGCCAAGCTTCCAAAAAACTACGAGTTTCCTGAAATCTCAGCAAACACTTTTTCACCCAATCTTGATGATACTTGCAGGGAATGATCAGTACACCAATCCCACTTGGCTCACCAAATTTCGTTTTCTAGGTTAAACCGTTCGTTGAAGTAACCGTTTTCATGTTTAGGTTTCACTCTGATTTCTCCTATATGGATACATGTAGTTGGAACTCTAAATCAAACACGGTTTGTGCTAGCTCTTTGAAACTTGGCACAATAATGTAGTTCCAAGTTCCTCTCTATGGTTTGTATCCTATTGAATTAGCCCCAAGCAGAGACTGACGAGAATCACTTTCATTGAAAGGTGTTGCCAAGCTTCCAAAAAATTACTAGTTTCCGGAAATCTCAGCAAACATTTTTTCACCCAATCTTGATGATACTTGCAGGGAATGATCAGTACACCAATCTCACTTGGCACACCAAATTTCGTTATTCTAGGTTAAACCGTTCGTTTGCAGTAACCGTTTTCATGTTTAGGTTTCACTCTGTTTTCTCCTATATGGATACATGTAGTTGGAACTCTAAATCAAACACGGTTTGTGCTAGGCTCTATGAAACTTGGCACAATAATGTAGTTCCAAGTTCTATCACTATGGTTTGTGTCCTATTGTAGTAGCCCCAAGCAGAAACTGACGAGAATCACTTTCATTGAAAGGGGTTGCCAAGCTTCCGAAAAACTACGAGTTTCCGGAAATCTCAGCAAACATTTTTTCACCCAATCTTGATGATACTTGCATGGAATTATCAGTACACCAATCCCACTTGGCTCACCAAATTTCGTTCTTCTAGGTTAAACCGTTCGTTTGCAGTAACCGTTTTCATGTTTAGGTTTCACTCTGTATTCTCCGATATGGATACATGTAGTTGGAACTCTAAATCAAACACGGTTTGTGCTAGCTCTTTGAAACTTGGCACAATAATGTAGTTCCAAGTTCTATCGCTATGGTTTGTGTCCTATTGAAGTAGCCCCAAGCAGAGACTCACGAGAATCACTTTCATTGAAAGGGGTTGCCAAGCTTCCAAAAAACTTCGAGTTTCCGGGAATCTCAGCAAACATTTTTTTCACCGAATCTTGATGATACTTGCAGGGAATGATCAGTACTCCAAACCCACTTGGCTCACCAAATTTCGTTCTTCTAGGTTAAACCGCTCGTTTGCAGTAACCTTTTTCATGTTTAGGTTTCACTCTGTTTTCTCCTATATGGATACATGTAGATGGAACTCTAAATCAAACACGGTTTGTGCTAGCTCTTTGAAACTTGGCACAATAATGTAGTTCCAAGTTCTATCGTTATGGTTTGTGTCCTATTGAAGTAGCCCCAAGCAGAGACTGACGAGAATCACTTTCATTGAAAGGGGTTGCCAAGCTTCCAAAAAACTACGAGTTTCCTGAAATCTCAGCAAACATTTTTTCACCCAAACTTGATGATACTTGCAGATAATGATCAGTACACCAATCCCACTTGCCTCACCATATTTCGTTCTTTTAGGTTAAACCGTTCGTTTGCAGTAACCGTTTTCATGTTTAGGTTTCACTCTGTTTTCTCCTATATGGATACATGTAATTGGAAGTCTAAATCAAACACGGTTTGTGCTAGCTCTTTGAAACTTGGCACAATAATGTAGTTCCAAGTTCTAACATTATGGTTTGTGTCCTATTGAAGTAGCCCCAAGCAGAGACTGACGAGAATCACTTTCATTGAAAGGTGTTGCCAAGCTTCCAAAAAACTACGAGTTTCCTGAAATCTCAGCAAACACTTTTTCACCCAATCTTGATGATTCTTGCAGGTAATGATCAGTACACCAATCCCACTTGGCTCACCAAATTTCATTTTCTAGGTTAAACCGTTCGTTTGAAGTAACCGTTTTCATGTTTAGGTTTCACTCTGATTTCTCCTATATGGATACATGTAGTTGGAACTCTAAATCAAACACGGTTTGTGCTAGCTCTTTGAAACTTGGCACAATAATGTAGTTCCAAGTTCCATCTCTATGGTTTGTATCCTATTGAATTACCCAAAGCAGAGACTGACGAGAATCACTTTCATTGAAAGGGGTTGCCAAGCTTCCAAAAAACTTCGAGTTTCCAGAAATCTCAGCAAACATTTTTTCACCCAATCTTGATGATACTTGCAGGTAATGATCAGTACACCAATCCCACTTGGCTCACCAAATTTCGTTCTTCTAGGTTAAACAGTTTATTTGAAGTAACCGTTTTCATGTTTAGGTTTCACTATGTTTTCTCTGATATGGTACATGTAGTTGGAACTCTAAATCAAACACGGTTTGTGCTAGCTCTTTGAAACTTGGCACAATAATGTAGTTCGAAGTTCTATCGCTATGGTTTGTGTCCTATTGAAGTAGCCCCAAGCAGACACTGACGAGAATCACTTTCATTGAAAGGGGTTGCCAAGCTTCCAAAAAACTTCGAGTTTCCTGAAACCTCAGCAAACACTTTTTCACCCAATCTTGATGATACTTGCAGGTTATGATCAGTACACCAATCCCACTTGTCTCACCAAATTTCGTTCTTCTAGGTTAAACCGTTCGATTGCAGTAACCGTTTTCATGTTTTGGTTTCACTCTGTTTTCTCCTATATGGATACATGTAAATGGAACTCTAAATCAAACACGGTTTGTGCTAGCTCTTTGAAACTTGGCACAATAATGTAGTTCCAAGTTCTATCGCTATGGTTTGTGTCCTATTGAAGTAGCCCCAAGCAGAGACTGACGAGAATCACTTTCATTGAAAGGTGTTGCCAAGCTTCCAAAAAACTACGAGTTTCCTGAAATCTCAGCAAACACTTTTTCACCCAATCTTGATGATGCTTGCAGGGAATGATCAGTACACCAATCCCACTTGGCTCACCAAATTTCGTTTTCTAGGTTAAACCATTCGTTGAAGTAACCGTTTTCATGTTTAGGTTTCACTCTGATTTCTCCTATATGGATACATGTAGTTGGAACACTAAATCAAACACGGTTTGTGCTAGCTCTTTGAAACTTGGCACAATAATGTAGTTCCAAGTTCCTCTCTATGGTTTGTATCCTATTGAATTAGCCCAAAGCAGAGACTGACGAGAATCACTTTCATTGAAAGGGGTTGCCAAGCTTCCAAAAAACTTCGAGTTTCCGGAAATCTCAGCAAACATTTTTTCACCCAATCTTGATGATACTTGCAGGGAATGATCAGTACACCAATCCCACTTGGCTCACCAAATTTCGTTCTTCTAGGTTAAACAGTTCATTTGAAGTAACCGTTTTCATGTTTAGGTTTCACTCTGTTTTCTCCGATATGGTACATGTAGTTGGAACTCTAAATCAAACACGGTTTGTGCTAGCTCTTTGAAACTTGGCACAATAATGTAGTTCGAAGTTCTATCGCTATGGTTTGTGTCCTATTGAAGTAGCCCCAAGCAGACACTGACGAGAATTACTTTCATTGAAAGGGTTTGCCAAGCTTCCAAAAAACTACGAGTTTCCTGAAATCTCAGCAAACACTTTTTCACCCAATCTTGATGATACTTGCAGGTAATGATCAGTACACCAATCCCACTTGGCTCACCAAATTTCGTTCTTCTAGGTTAAACCGTTCGATTGCAGTAACCGTTTTCATGTTTTGGTTTCACTCTGTTTTCTCCTATATGGATACATGTAAATGGAACTCTAAATCAAACACGGTTTGTGCTAGCTCTTTGAAACTTGGCACAATAATGTAGTTCCAAGTTCTATCGCTATGGTTTGTGTCCTATTGTAGTAGCCCCAAGCAGAAACTTACGAGAATCACGTTCATTGAAAGGGGTTTCCCAAGCTTCCGAAAAACTACGAGTTTCCGGAAATCTCAGCAAACATTTTTTCACCCAATCTTCATGATACTGGCAGGGAATGATCAGTACACCAATCTCACTTGGCACACCAAATTTCGTTCTTCTAGGTTAAACCGTTCGTTTGCAGTAACCGTTTTCATGTTTAGGTTTCACTCTGTTTTCTCCTATATGGATACATGTAGTTGGAACTCTAAATCAAACACGGTTTGTGCTAGGCTCTATGAAACTTGGCACAATAATGTAGTTCCAAGTTCTATCACTATGGTTTGTGTCCTATTGTAGTAGCCCCAAGCAGAAACTGACGAGAATCACTTTCATTGAAAGGGGTTGCCAAGCTTCCAAAAAACTTCGAGTTTCCTGAAATCTCAGCAAACACTTTTTCACCCAATCTTGATGATACTTGCAGGTAATGATCAGTACACCAATCCCACTTGGCTCACCAAATTTCGTTCTTCTAGGTTAAACCGTTCGTTTGCAGTAACCGTTTTCATGTTTACGTTTCACTATGTTTTCTCCTATATGGATACATGTAGTTGGAACTCTAAATCAAACACGGTTTGTGCTAGGCTCTTTGAAACTTGGCAAATTAATGTAGTTCCAAGTTCTATCGCTATGGTTTGTGTCCTATTGTAGTAGCCCCAAGCAGAAACTTACGAGAATCACTTTCATTGAAAGGGGTTTCCCAAGCTTCCGAAAAACTACGAGTTTCCGGAAATCTCAGCAAACATTTTTTACCCAATCTTGATGATAATTGCAGGGAATGATCAGTACACCAATCCCACTTGGCTCACCAAATTTCCTTTTCTAGGTTAAACCGTTCGTTTGAAGTAACCGTTTTCATGTTTAGGTTTCACTCTGTTTTCTCCTATATGGATACATGTAGTTGGAACTGTAAATCAAACACGGTTTGTGCTAGCTCTTTGAAACTTGGCACAATAATGTAGTTCCAAGTTCTATCGCTATGGTTTGTGTCCTATTGGTGTAGCCAGAAGCAGAAACTGACGAGAATCACTTTCATTGAAAGGGGTTGCCAAGCTTCCAAAAAACTACTAGTTTCCTGAAATCTCAGCAAACATTTTTTCACCCAATCTTGATGATACTTGCAGGAAATGATCAGTACACCAATCCCACTTGGCTCACCAAATTTCGTTCTTTTAGGTTAAACCGTTCGTTTGCAATAACCGTTTTCATGTTTAGGTTTCACTCTGTTTTCTCCTATATGGATACATGTAGTTGGAACTCTAAATCAAACACGGTTTGTGCTAGCTCTTTGAAACTTGGCACAATAATGTAGTTCCAAGTTCCATCTCTATGGTTTGTATCCTATTGAATTACCCAAAGCAGAGACTGACGAGAATCACTTTCATTGAAAGGGGTTGCCAAGCTTCCAAAAAACTACGAGTTTCCGGAAATCTCAGCAAACATTTTTTCACCCAATCTTGATGATACTTGCAGGGAATGATCAGTACACCAATCTCACTTGGCACACCAAATTTCGTTCTTCTAGGTTAAACCGTTCGTTTGCAGTAACCGTTTTCATGTTTAGGTTTCACTCTGTTTTCTCCGATATGGATACATGTAGTTGGAACTCTAAATCAAACACGGTTTGTGCTAGGCTCTATGAAACTTGGCACAATAATGTAGTTCCAAGTTCTATCACTATGGTTTGTGTCTTATTGTAGTAGCCCGAAGCAGAAACTGACGAGAATCACTTTCATTGAAAGGGGTTGCCAAGCTTCCGAAAAACTACGAGTTTCCGGAAATCTCAGCAAACATTTTTTCACTGAATCTTGATGATACTTGCAGGGAATGATCAGTACACCAAACCCACTTGGCTCACCAAATTTCGTTCTTCTAGGTTAAACCGTTCGTTTGCAGTAACCTTTTTCATGTTTAGGTTTCACTCTGTTTTCTCCTATATGGATACATGTAGATGGAACTCTAAATCAAACACGGTTTGTGCTAGCTCTTTGAAACTTGGCACAATAATGTAGTTCCAAGTTCTATCGTTATGGTTTGTGTCCTATTGAAGTAGCCCCAAGCAGAGGCTGACGAGAATCACTTTCATTGAAAGGTTTGCCAAGCTTCCAAAAAACTACGAGTTTCCTGAAATCTCAGCAAACATTTTTTCACCCAATCTTGATGATACTTGCAGATAATGATCAGTACACCAATCCCACTTGGCTCACCATATTTCGTTCTTTTAGGTTAAACCGTTCGTTTGCAGTAACCGTTTTCATGTTTAGGTTTCACTCTGTTTTCTCCTATATGGATACATGTAATTGGAACTCTAAATCAAACACGGTTTGTGCTAGCTCTTTGAAACTTGGCACAATAATGTAGTTCCAAGTTCTATCATTATGGTTTGTTTCCTATTGAAGTAGCCCCAAGCAGAGACTGACGAGAATCACTTTCATTGAAAGGGGTTGCCAAGCTTCCAAAAAACTACGAGTTTCCTGAAATCTCAGCAAACACTTTTTCACCCAATCTTGATGATTCTTGCAGGTAATGATCAGTACACCAATCCCACTTGGCTCACCAAATTTCATTTTCTAGGTTAAACCGTTCGTTTGAAGTAACCGTTTTCATGTTTAGGTTTCACTCTGATTTCTCCTATATGGATACATGTAGTTGGAACTCTAAATCAAACACGGTTTGTGCTAGCTCTTTGAAACTTGGCACAATAATGTAGTTCCAAGTTTCATCTCTATGGTTTGTATCCTATTGAATTACCCAAAGCAGAGACTGACGAGAATCACTTTCATTGAAAGGGGTTGCCAAGCTTCCAAAAAACTTCGAGTTTCCGGAAATCTCAGCAAACATTTTTTCACCCAATCTTGATGATACTTGCAGGGAATGATCAGTACACCAATCCCACTTGGCTCACCAAATTTCGTTCTTCTAGGTTAAACAGTTCATTTGAAGTAACCGTTTTCATGTTTAGGTTTCACTCTGTTTTCTCCGATATGGTACATGTAGTTGGAACTCTAAATCAAACACGGTTTGTGCTAGCTCTTTGAAACTTGGCACAATAATATAGTTCCAAGTTCTATCGCTATGGTTTGTGTCCTATTGAAGTAGCCCCAAGCAGAGACTGACGAGAATCACTTTCATTGAAAGGGGTTGCCAAGTTTCCAAAAAACTACGAGTTTCCGGAAATCTCAGCAAACGTTTTTTCACCCAATCTTGATGATACTTGCAGGTAATGATCAGTACACCAATCCAACTTGGCTCACCAAAATTCGTTCTTCTAGGTTAAAACGTTCCTTTGCAGTAACCGTTTTCATGTTTAGGTTTCACTCTGTTTTCTCCTATATGGATATATATAGTTGGAACTCTAAATCAAACACGGTTTGTGCTAGCTCTTTGAAACTTGGCACAATAATGTAGTTCCAAGTTCTATCGCTATGGTTTGTGTCCTATTGAAGTAGCCCCAAGCAGAGACTGACGAGAATCACTTTCATTCAAAGGGGTTGCCAAGCTTCCAAAAAACTACGAGTTTCCGGGAATCTCAGCAAACGTTTTTTCACCCAATCTTGATGATACTTGCAGCTAATGATCAGTACACCAATCCAACTTGGCTCACCAAATTTCATTCTTCTAGGTTAAACCGGTCCTTTACAGTATCCGTTCTCATGTTTAGGTTTCACTCTGTTTTCTCCTATATGGATACATGTAGTTGGAACTCTAAATCAAACACGGTTTGTGCTAGCTCTTTGAAACTTGGCACAATAATGTAGTTCCAAGTTCTATCGCTTTGGATTGTGTCCTATTGAAGTAGCCCCAAGCAGAGACTGACGAGAATCACTTTCATTGAAAGGGGTTGAAAAGCTTCCAAAAAACTAAGAGTTTCCTGTAATCTCAGCAAACATTTTTTCACCCCATCTTGATGATACTTCAGGTAATGATCAGTACACCAATCCCACTTGGCTCACCAAATTTCGTTCTTCTAGGTTAAACCGTTCGTTTGCAGTAACCGTTTTCATGTTTAGGTTTCACTCTGTTTTCTCCTATATGGATACATGTAGTTGGAACTCTAAATCAAACACGGTTTGTGCTAGCTCTTCGAAACTTGGCACAATAATGTAGTTCCAAGTTCTATCGCTATGGTTTGTGTCCTATTGAAGTAGCCCCAAGCAGAGACTGACGAGAATCACTTTCATTGAAAGGGGTTGCCAAGCTTCCAAAAAACTACGAGTTTCCGGAAATCTCAGCAAACGTTTTTTCACCCAATCTTGATGATACTTGCAGGTAATGATCAGTACACCAATCCAACTTGGCTCACCAAAATTCGTTCTTCTAGGTTAAAACGTTCCTTTGCAGTAACCGTTTTCATGTTTAGGTTTCACTCTGTTTTCTCCTATATGGATACATGTAGTTGGAACTCTAAATCAAACACGGTTTGTGCTAGCTCTTTGAAACTTGGCACAATAATGTAGTTCCAAGTTCTATCGCTATGGTTTGTGTCCTATTGAAGTAGCCCCAAGCAGAGACTGACGAGAATCACTTTCATTGAAAGGGGTTGCCAAGCTTCCAAAAAACTACGAGTTTCCGGGAATCTCAACAAACGTTTTTTCACCCAATCTTGATGATACTTGCAGGTAATGATCAGTACACCAATCCAACTTGGCTCACCAAATTTCATTCTTCTAGGTTAAACCATTCGTTTGCAGTAACCGTTTTCATGTTTAGGTTTCACTCTGTTTTCTCCTATATGGATACATGTAGTTGGAACTCTAAATCAAACACGGTTTGTGCTAGCTCTTTGAAACTTGGCACAATAATGTAGTTCCAAGTTCTATAGCTTTGGTTTGTGTCCTATTGAAGTAGCCCCAAGCAGAGACTGACGAGAATCACTTTCATTGAAAGGGGTTGAAAAGCTTCAAAAAAACTACGAGTTTCCTGTAATCTCAGCAAACATTTTATCACCCCATCTTGATGATACATGCAGGTAATGATCAGTACACCAATCCCACTTGGCTCACCAAATTTCGTTCTTCTAGGTTAAACCGGTCCTTTGCAGTAACCTTTTTCATGTTTAGGTTTCACTCTGTTTTCTCCTATATGGATACATGTAGTTGGAACTCTAAATCAAACACGGTTTGTGCTAGCTCTTTGAAACTTGGCACAATAATGTAGTTCCAAGTTCTATCGCTATGGTTTGTGTCCTATTGGTGTAGCCAGAAGCAGAAACTGACGAGAATCACTTTCATTGAAAGGGGTTGCCAAGCTTCCAAAAAACTTCGAGTTTCCGGAAATCTCAGCAAACATTTTTTCACCCAATCTTGATGATACTTGCAGGTAATGATCAGTACACCAATCCAACTTGGCTCACCAAATTTCGTTCTTCTAGGTTAAACTGCTCGTTTACAGTAACCGTTTTCATGTTTAGGTTTCACTCTGTTTTCTCCTATATGGATACATGTAGTTGGACCTCTAAATCAAACACGGTTTGTGCTAGCTCTTTCAAACTTGGCACAATAATGTAGTTCCAAGTTCTATCGTTATGGTTTGTGTCCTATTGAAGTAGCCACAAGCAGAGACTGACGAGAATAACTTTCATTGAAAGGGGTTGCCAAGCTTCCAAAAAACTACGAGTTTCCTGAAATCTCAGCAAACACTTTTTCACCCAATCTTGATGATACTTGCAGGTAATGATCAGTACACCAATCCAACTTGGCTCACCAAATTTCGTTCTTCTAGGTTAAACCGTTCGTTTGCACTAACCGTTTTCATGTTTAGGTTTCACTCTGTTTTCTCCTATATGGATACATGTAATTGGAACACTAAATCAAACACGGTTTGTGCTAGCTCTTTGAAACTTGGCACAATAATGTAGTTCCAAGTTCTATCGTTATGGTTTGTGTCCTATTGAAGTAGCCCCAAGCAGAGACTGACGAGAATCACTTTCATTGAAAGGTGTTGCCAAGCTTACAAAAAACTACGAGTTTCCTGAAATCTCAGCAAACACTTTTTCACCCAATCTTGATGATTCTTGCAGGTAATGATCAGTACACCAATCCCACTTGGCTCACCAAATTTCGTTTTCTAGGTTAAACCGTTCGTTTGAAGTAACCGTTTTCATGTTTAGGTTTCACTCTGATTTCTCCTATATGGATACATGTAGTTGGAACTCTAAATCAAACACGGTTTGTGCTAGCTCTTTGAAACTTGGCACAATAATGTAGTTCCAAGTTCCATCTCTATGGTTTGTATCCTATTGAATTACCCAAAGCAGAGACTGACGAGAATCACTTTCATTGAAAGGGGTTGCCAAGCTTCCAAAAAACTTCGAGTTTCCGGAAATCTCAGCAAACATTTTTTCACCCAATCTTGATGATACTTGCAGGGAATGATCAGTACACCAATCCCACTTGGCTCACCAAATTTCGTTTTCTAGGTTAAACCGTTCGATTGAAGTAACCGTTTTCATGTTTAGGTTTCACTCTGTTTTCTCCTATATGGATACATGTAGTTGGAACTCTAAATCTAACACGGTTTTGCTAGCTCTTTGAAACTTGGCACAATAATGTAGTTCCAAGTGCTATCGCTATGGTTTGTGTCCTATTGAAGTAGCCCGAAGCAGAAACTGACGAGAATCACTTTCATTGAAAGGGGTTGCCAAGCTTCCGAAAACTACGAGTTTCCGGAAATCTCAGCAAACATTTTTTCACTGAATCTTGATGATACTTGCAGGGAATGATCAGTACACCAAACCCACTTGGCTCACCAAATTTCGTTCTTCTAGGTTAAACCATTCGTTTGCAGTAACCTTTTTCATGTTTAGGTTTCACTCTGTTTTCTCCTATATGGATACATGTAGATGGAACTCTAAATCAAACACGGTTTGTGCTAGCTCTTTGAAACTTGGCACAATAATGTAGGTCCAAGTTCTATCGTTATGGTTTGTGTCCTATTCAAGTAGCCCCAAGCAGAGGCTGACGAGAATCACTTTCATTGAAAGGGGTTGCCAAGCTTCCAAAAAACTACGAGTTTCCTGAAATCTCAGCAAACATTTTTTCACCCAATCTTGATGATACTTGCAGATAATGATCAGTACACCAATCCCACTTGGCTCACCATATTTCGTTCTTTTAGGTTAAACCGTTCGTTTGCAGTAACCGTTTTCATGTTAGGTTTCACTCTGTTTTCTCCTATATGGATACATGTAATTGGAACTCTAAATCAAACACGGTTTGTGCTAGCTCTTTGAAACTTGGCACAATAATGTAGTTCCAAGTTCTATCATTATGGTTTGTGTCCTATTGAAGTAGCCCCAAGCAGAGACTGACGAGAATCACTTTCATTGAAAGGTGTTGCCAAGCTTCCAAAAAACTACGAGTTTCCTGAAATCTCAGCAAACACTTTTTCACCCAATCTTGATGATTCTTGCAGGTAATGATCAGTACACCAATCCCACTTGGCTCACCAAATTTCATTTTCTAGGTTAAACCGTTCGTTTGAAGTAACCGTTTTCATGTTTAGGTTTCACTCTGATTTCTCCTATATGGATACATGTAGTTGGAACTCTAAATCAAACACGGTTTGTGCTAGCTCTTTGAAACTTGGCACAATAATGTAGTTCCAAGTTCTATCACTATGGTTGGTGTCCTATTGAAGTAGCCCCAAGCAGCGACTGACGAGAATCACTTTCATTGAAAGGGGTTGCCAAGCTTCCAAAAACTACGAGTTTCCTGAAATCTCAGCAAACATTTTTTCACCCAATCTTGATGATACTGGCAGGTAATGATCAGTACACCAATCCCACTTGGCTCAAAAAATTTTGTTCTTCTAGGTTAAACAGTTCCTTTGCAGTAACCGTATTCATGTTTAGGTTTCACTCTGTTTTCTCCTATATGGATACATGTAGTTGGAACTCTAAATCAAACACGGTTTTTGCTAGCTCTTTGAAACTTGGCACAATAATGTAGTTCCAAGTTCTATCGCTATGGTTTGTGTCCTATTGAAGTAGGCCCAAGGAGAGACTGACGAGAATCACTTGCATTGAAAGGGGTTGCCAACCTTCCAAAAAACTACGAGTTTCCTGAAACCTCAGCAAACCTTTTTTCACCCAATTTGAAGATACTGGCTGGTAATGATCAGTACACCAATCCCACTTGGCTCACCAAATTTCGTTCTTCTAGGTTAAACCATTCCATTGCAGTAACCGTTTTCATGTTTAGGTTTCACTCTGTTTTCTCCTGTATGGATACATGTAGTTGGAACTCTAAATCAAACAGGGTTTGTGCTAGCTCTTTGAAACTTGGCACAACAATGCAGTTCCAAGTTCTATCGCTATGGTTTGTGTCCTATTGAAGTAGCCCCAAGCAAAGACTGACGAGAATCACTATCATTGAAAGGGGTTGCCAAGCTTCCAAAACCTACGAGTTTCCTGAAATCTCAGCAAACATTTTTTCACCCAATCTTGAAGATACTGGCAGGTAATGATCAGTACACCAATCCCACTTGGCTCACCAAATTTCGTTCTTCTAGGTTAAACCGTTCCTTTGCAGTAACCGTTTTCATGTTTAGTTTTCACTCTGTTTTCTCCTATATGGATACATGTAGTTGGAACTCTAAATCAAACACGGTTTGTGCTAGCTCTTTGAAACTTGGCACAATAATGTAGTTCCAAGTTCTATCGCTATGGTTGATGTCCTATTGAAGTAGCCCCAAGCAGAGACTGAAGAGAATCACTTACATTGAAGGGGTTGCCAAGCTTCCAAAAAACTACCAGTTTCCTGAAATCTCAGCAAACATTTTTTCACCCAATTTGATGATACTTGCAGGTAATGATCAGTACACCAATCCCACTTGGCTCACCAAATTTCGTTCTTCTAGGTTAAACCATTCCTTTGCAGTAACCGTTTTCATGTTTAGGTTTCACTCTGTTTTCTCCTATATGGATACATGTAGTTGGAACTCTAAATCAAACACGGTTTTTGCTAGCTCTTTGAAACTTCTCACAATAATGTAGTTCCAAGTTCTATCGCTATGGTTTGTGTCCTATTGAAGTAGGCCCAAGGAGAGACTGACGAGAATCACTTGCATTGAAAGGGGTTGCCAAGCTTCCAAAAAACTACGAGTTTCCTGAAACCTCAGCAAACATTTTTTACCCAATTTGAAGATACTGGCTGGTAATGATCAGTACACCAATCCCACTTGGCTCACCATATTTCGTTCTTCTAGGTTAAACCATTCCATTGCAGTAACCGTTTTCATGTTTAGGTTTCACTCTGTTTTCTCCTATATGGATACATGTAGTTGGAACTCTAAATCAAACACGGTTTGTGCTAGCTCTTTGAAACTTGGCACAACAATGCAGTTCCAAGTTCTATCGCTATGGTTTGTGTCCTATTGAAGTAGCCCCAAGCAAAGACTGACGAGAATCACTATCATTGAAAAGGGGTTGCCAAGCTTCCAAAACCTACGAGTTTCCTGAAATCTCAGCAAACATTTTTTTCACCCAATCTTGATGATACTTGCAGGTAATGATCAGTACACCAATCCAACTTGGCTCACCAAATTTCGTTCTTCTAGGTTAAACCGCTCGTTTACAGTAACCGTTTTCATGTTTAGGTTTCACTCTGTTTTCTCCTATATGGATACATGTAGTTGGACCTCTAAATCAAACACGGTTTGTGCTAGCTCTTTCAAACTTGGCACAATAATGTAGTTCCAAGTTCTATCGTTATGGTTTGTGTCCTATTGAAGTAGCCACAAGCAGAGACTGACGAGAATAACTTTCATTGAAAGGGGTTGCCAAGCTTCCAAAAAACTACGAGTTTCCTGAAATCTCAGCAAACACTTTTTCACCCAATCTTGATGATACTTGCAGGTAATGATCAGTACACCAATCCAACTTGGCTCACCAAATTTCGTTCTTCTAGGTTAAACCGTTCGTTTGCACTAACCGTTTTCATGTTTAGGTTTCACTCTGTTTTCTCCTATATGGATACATGTAATTGGAACACTAAATCAAACACGGTTTGTGCTAGCTCTTTGAAACTTGGCACAATAATGTAGTTCCAAGTTCTATCGTTATGGTTTGTGTCCTATTGAAGTAGCCCCAAGCAGAGACTGACGAGAATCACTTTCATTGAAAGGTGTTGCCAAGCTTACAAAAACTACGAGTTTCCTGAAATCTCAGCAAACACTTTTTCACCCAATCTTGATGATTCTTGCAGGTAATGATCAGTACACCAATCCCACTTGGCTCACCAAATTTCGTTTTCTAGGTTAAACCGTTCGTTTGAAGTAACCGTTTTCATGTTTAGGTTTCACTCTGATTTCTCCTATATGGATACATGTAGTTGGAACTCTAAATCAAACACGGTTTGTGCTAGCTCTTTGAAACTTGGCACAATAATGTAGTTCCAAGTTCCATCTCTATGGTTTGTATCCTATTGAATTACCCAAAGCAGAGACTGACGAGAATCACTTTCATTGAAAGGGGTTGCCAAGCTTCCAAAAAACTTCGAGTTTCCGGAAATCTCAGCAAACATTTTTCACCCAATCTTTGATGATACTTGCAGGGAATGATCAGTACACCAATCCCACTTGGCTCACCAAATTTCGTTTTCTAGGTTAAACCGTTCGATTGAAGTAACCGTTTTCATGTTTAGGTTTCACTCTGTTTTCTCCTATATGGATACATGTAGTTGGAACTCTAAATCTAACACGGTTTTTGCTAGCTCTTTGAAACTTGGCACAATAATGTAGTTCCAAGTGCTATCGCTATGGTTTGTGTCCTATTGAAGTAGCCCGAAGCAGAAACTGACGAGAATCACTTTCATTGAAAGGGGTTGCCAAGCTTCCGAAAAACTACGAGTTTCCGGAAATCTCAGCAAACATTTTTTCACTGAATCTTGATGATACTTGCAGGGAATGATCAGTACACCAAACCCACTTGGCTCACCAAATTTCGTTCTTCTAGGTTAAACCATTCGTTTGCAGTAACCTTTTTCATGTTTAGGTTTCACTCTGTTTTCTCCTATATGGATACATGTAGATGGAACTCTAAATCAAACACGGTTTGTGCTAGC
The DNA here is from genome assembly GCF_045843805.1 of Urocitellus parryii. Lineage (NCBI taxonomy): Eukaryota > Metazoa > Chordata > Mammalia > Rodentia > Sciuridae > Urocitellus > Urocitellus parryii. The sequence continues at coordinate 27,216 of NW_027553335.1, forward strand.
TCTTTGAAACTTGGCACAATAATGTAGGTCCAAGTTCTATCGTTATGGTTTGTGTCCTATTCAAGTAGCCCCAAGCAGAGGCTGACGAGAATCACTTTCATTGAAAGGGGTTGCCAAGCTTCCAAAAAACTACGAGTTTCCTGAAATCTCAGCAAACATTTTTTCACCCAATCTTGATGATACTTGCAGATAATGATCAGTACACCAATCCCACTTGGCTCACCATATTTCGTTCTTTTAGGTTAAACCGTTCGTTTGCAGTAACCGTTTTCATGTTTAGGTTTCACTCTGTTTTCTCCTATATGGATACATGTAATTGGAACTCTAAATCAAACACGGTTTGTGCTAGCTTCTTTGAAACTTGGCACAATAATGTAGTTCCAAGTTCTATCATTATGGTTTGTGTCCTATTGAAGTAGCCCCAAGCAGAGACTGACGAGAATCACTTTCATTGAAAGGTGTTGCCAAGCTTCCAAAAAACTACGAGTTTCCTGAAATCTCAGCAAACACTTTTTCACCCAATCTTGATGATTCTTGCAGGTAATGATCAGTACACCAATCCCACTTGGCTCACCAAATTTCATTTTCTAGGTTAAACCGTTCGTTTGAAGTAACCGTTTTCATGTTTAGGTTTCACTCTGATTTCTCCTATATGGATACATGTAGTTGGAACTCTAAATCAAACACGGTTTGTGCTAGCTCTTTGAAACTTGGCACAATAATGTAGTTCCAAGTTCTATCACTATGGTTGGTGTCCTATTGAAGTAGCCCCAAGCAGCGACTGACGAGAATCACTTTCATTGAAAGGGGTTGCCAAGCTTCCAAAAACTACGAGTTTCCTGAAATCTCAGCAAACATTTTTCACCCAATCTTGATGATACTGGCAGGTAATGATCAGTACACCAATCCCACTTGCTCAAAAAATTTTGTTCTTCTAGGTTAAACAGTTCCTTTGCAGTAACCGTATTCATGTTTAGGTTTCACTCTGTTTTCTCCTATATGGATACATGTAGTTGGAACTCTAAATCAAACACGGTTTTTGCTAGCTCTTTGAAACTTGGCACAATAATGTAGTTCCAAGTTCTATCGCTATGGTTTGTGTCCTATTGAAGTAGGCCCAAGGAGAGACTGACGAGAATCACTTGCATTGAAAGGGGTTGCCAACCTTCCAAAAACTACGAGTTTCCTGAAACCTCAGCAAACCTTTTTTCACCCAATTTGAAGATACTGGCTGGTAATGATCAGTACACCAATCCCACTTGGCTCACCAAATTTCGTTCTTCTAGGTTAAACCATTCCATTGCAGTAACCGTTTTCATGTTTAGGTTTCACTCTGTTTTCTCCTGTATGGATACATGTAGTTGGAACTCTAAATCAAACAGGGTTTGTGCTAGCTCTTTGAAACTTGGCACAACAATGCAGTTCCAAGTTCTATCGCTATGGTTTGTGTCCTATTGAAGTAGCCCCAAGCAAAGACTGACGAGAATCACTATCATTGAAAGGGGTTGCCAAGCTTCCAAAACCTACGAGTTTCCTGAAATCTCAGCAAACATTTTTTCACCCAATCTTGAAGATACTGGCAGGTAATGATCAGTACACCAATCCCACTTGGCTCACCAAATTTCGTTCTTCTAGGTTAAACCGTTCCTTTGCAGTAACCGTTTTCATGTTTAGTTTTCACTCTGTTTTCTCCTATATGGATACATGTAGTTGGAACTCTAAATCAAACACGGTTTGTGCTAGCTCTTTGAAACTTGGCACAATAATGTAGTTCCAAGTTCTATCGCTATGGTTGATGTCCTATTGAAGTAGCCCCAAGCAGAGACTGAAGAGAATCACTTACATTGAAAGGGGTTGCCAAGCTTCCAAAAACTACCAGTTTCCTGAAATCTCAGCAAACATTTTTTCACCCAATTTGATGATACTTGCAGGTAATGATCAGTACACCAATCCCACTTGGCTCACCAAATTTCGTTCTTCTAGGTTAAACCATTCCTTTGCAGTAACCGTTTTCATGTTTAGGTTTCACTCTGTTTTCTCCTATATGGATACATGTAGTTGGAACTCTAAATCAAACACGGTTTTTGCTAGCTCTTTGAAACTTGGCACAATAATGTAGTTCCAAGTTCTATCGCTATGGTTTGTGTCCTATTGAAGTAGGCCCAAGGAGAGACTGACGAGAATCACTTGCATTGAAAGGGGTTGCCAAGCTTCCAAAAAACTACGAGTTTCCTGAAACCTCAGCAAACATTTTTTACCCAATTTGAAGATACTGGCTGGTAATGATCAGTACACCAATCCCACTTGGCTCACCATATTTCGTTCTTCTAGGTTAAACCATTCCATTGCAGTAACCGTTTTCATGTTTAGGTTTCACTCTGTTTTCTCCTATATGGATACATGTAGTTGGAACTCTAAATCAAACACGGTTTGTGCTAGCTCTTTGAACTTGGCACAACAATGCAGTTCCAAGTTCTATCGCTATGGTTTGTGTCTATTGAAGTAGCCCCAAGCAAAGACTGACGAGAATCACTATCATTGAAAGGGGTTGCCAAGCTTCCAAAACCTACGAGTTTCCTGAAATCTCAGCAAACATTTTTTCAACCCAATCTTGATGATACTGGCAGGTAATGATCAGTACACCAATCCCACTTGGCTCACCAAATTTCGTTCTTCTAGGTTAAACCATTCCTTTGCAGTAACCGTTTTCATGTTTAGTTTTCACTCTGTTTTCTCCTATATGGATACATGTAGTTGGAACTCTAAATCAAACACGGTTTGTGCTAGCTCTTTGAAACTTGGCACAATAATGTAGTTCCAAGTTCTATCGCTACGGTTGGTGTCCTATTGAAGTAGCCCCAAGCAGAGACTGACGAGAATCACTTACATTGAAAGGGGTTGCCAAGCTTCCAAAAAACTACGAGTTTCCTGAAATCTCAGCAAACATTTTTTCACCCAATCTTGAAGATACTGGCAGGTAATGATCAGTACACCAATCCCACTTGGCTCACCAAATTTCGTTCTTCTAGGTTAAACCGTTACTTTGCAGTAACCGTTTTCATGTTTAGGTTTCACTTTGTTTTCTCCTATATGGATACATGTAGTTGGAACTCTAAATCAAACACGGTTTGTGCTAGCTCTTTGAAACTTGGCACAATAATGTAGTTCCAAGTTCTTTCGCTATGGTTAGTGTACTATTGAAGTAGCCCCAAGCAGAGACTGACGAGAATCACTTTCATTGAAAGGGGTTGCCAAGCTTCCAAAAACTACGAGTTTCCTGAAATCTCAGCAAACATTTTTCACCCAATCTTGATGATACTGGCAGGTAATGATCAGTACACCAATCCCACTTGGCTCACCAAATTTCGTTCTTCTAGGTTATACCATTCCTTTGCAGTAACCGTTTTCATGTTTAGGTTTCACTCTGTTTTCTCCTGTATGGATACATGTAGTTTGGAACTCTAAGTCAAACACGGTTTTCTGCTAGCTCTTTGAAACTTGGCACAATAATGTAGTTCCAAGTTCTATCGCTATGGTTGATGTCCTATTGAAGTAGCCCCAAGCAGAGACTGACGAGAATCACTTTCATTGAAAGGGGTTGCCAAGCTTCCAAAAAACTACGAGTTTCCTGAAATCTCAGCAAACATTTTTTCACCCAATCTTGATGATACTTGCAGGTAATGATCAGTACACCAATCCCACTTGGCTCACCAAATTTCGTTCTTCTAGGTTAAACCGTTCCTTTGCAGTAACCGTTTTCATGTTTAGGTTTCACTCTGTTTTCTCCTATATGGATACATGTAGTTGGAACTCTAAATCAAACACGGTTTGTGCTAGCTCTTTGAAACTTGGCACAACAATGTAGTTCCAAATTCTATCGCTATGGTTTGTGTCCTATTGAAGTAGCCCCAAGCAGAGACTGACGAGAATCACTTTTAATTGAAAGGGTTGCCAAGCTTCCAAAAAACTACGAGTTTCCTTAAATCTCAGCAAACATTTTTCACCCAAACTTGATGATACTGGCAGGTAATGATCAGCACACCAATCCCACTTGGCTCACCAAATTTCGTTCTTCTAGGTTAAACCGTTCCTTTGCAGTAACCGTTTTCATGTTTAGGTTTCACTCTGTTTTCTCCTATATGTATACATGTAGTTGGAACTCTAAATCAAACACGGTTTGTGCTAGCTCTTTGAAACTTGGCACAATAATGTAGTTCCAAGTTCTATCACTATGGTTGGTGTCCTATTGAAGTAGCCCCAAGCAGCGACTGACGAGAATCACTTTCATTGAAAGGGGTTGCCAAGCTTCCAAAACTACGAGTTTCCTGAAATCTCAGCAAACATTTTTTCACCCAATCTTGATGATACTGGCAGGTAATGATCAGTACACCAATCTCACTTGGCTCAAAAAATTTTGTTCTTCTAGGTTAAACAGTTCCTTTGCAGTAACCGTATTCATGTTTAGGTTTCACTCTGTTTTCTCCTATATGGATACATGTAGTTGGAACTCTAAATCAAACACGGTTTTTGCTAGCTCTTTGAAACTTGGCACAATAATGTAGTTCCAAGTTCTATCGCTATGGTTTGTGTCCTATTGAAGTAGGCCCAAGGAAGAGACTGACGAGAATCACTTGCATTGAAGGGGTTGCCAAGCTTCCAAAAAACTACGAGTTTCCTGAAACCTCAGCAAACCTTTTTTCACCCAATTTGAAGATACTGGCTGGTAATGATCAGTACACCAATCCCACTTGGCTCACCAAATTTCGTTCTTCTAGGTTAAACCATTCCATTGCAGTAACCGTTTTCATGTTTAGGTTTCACTCTGTTTTCTCCTGTATGGATACATGTAGTTGGAACTCTAAATCAAACAGGGTTTGTGCTAGCTCTTTGAAACTTGGCACAACAATGCAGTTCCAAGTTCTATCGCTATGGTTTGTGTCCTATTGAAGTAGCCCCAAGCAAAGACTGACGAGAATCACTATCATTGAAAGGGGTTGCCAAGCTTCCAAAACCTACGAGTTTCCTGAAATCTCAGCAAACATTTTTCACCCAATCTTGAAGATACTGGCAGGTAATGATCAGTACACCAATCCCACTTGGCTCACCAAATTTCGTTCTTCTAGGTTAAACCGTTCCTTTGCAGTAACCGTTTTCATGTTTAGTTTTCACTCTGTTTTCTCCTATATGGATACATGTAGTTGGAACTCTAAATCAAACACGGTTTGTGCTAGCTCTTTGAAAACTTGGCACAATAATGTAGTTCCAAGTTCTATCGCTATGGTTGATGTCCTATTGAAGTAGCCCCAAGCAGAGACTGAAGAGAATCACTTACATTGAAAGGGGTTGCCAAGCTTCCAAAAAACTACCAGTTTCCTGAAATCTCAGCAAACATTTTTTCACCCAATTTGATGATACTTGCAGGTAATGATCAGTACACCAATCCCACTTGGCTCACCAAATTTCGTTCTTCTAGGTTAAACCATTCCTTTGCAGTAACCGTTTTCATGTTTAGGTTTCACTCTGTTTTCTCCTATATGGATACATGTAGTTGGAACTCTAAATCAAACACGGTTTTTGCTAGCTCTTTGAAACTTGGCACAATAATGTAGTTCCAAGTTCTATCGCTATGGTTTGTGTCCTATTGAAGTAGGCCCAAGGAGAGACTGACGAGAATCACTTGCATTGAAAGGGGTTGCCAAGCTTCCAAAAAACTACGAGTTTCCTGAAACCTCAGCAAACATTTTTTACCCAATTTGAAGATACTGGCTGGTAATGATCAGTACACCAATCCCACTTGGCTCACCATATTTCGTTCTTCTAGGTTAAACCATTCCATTGCAGTAACCGTTTTCATGTTTAGGTTTCACTCTGTTTTCTCCTATATGGATACATGTAGTTGGAACTCTAAATCAAACACGGTTTGTGCTAGCTCTTTGAAACTTGGCACAACAATGCAGTTCCAAGTTCTATCGCTATGGTTTGTGTCCTATTGAAGTAGCCCCAAGCAAAGACTGACGAGAATCACTATAATTGAAAGGGGTTGCCAAGCTTCCAAAACCTACGAGTTTCCTGAAATCTCAGCAAACATTTTTTCACCCAATCTTGATGATACTGGCAGGTAATGATCAGTACACCAATCCCACTTGGCTCACCAAATTTCGTTCTTCTAGGTTAAACCATTCCTTTGCAGTAACCGTTTCATGTTTAGTTTTCACTCTGTTTTCTCCTATATGGATACATGTAGTTGGAACTCTAAATCAAACACGGTTTGTGCTAGCTCTTTGAAACTTGGCACAATAATGTAGTTCCAAGTTCTATCGCTACGGTTGGTGTCCTATTGAAGTAGCCCCAAGCAGAGACTGACGAGAATCACTTTCATGAAAGGGGTTGCCAAGCTTCCAAAAAACTACGAGTTTCCTGAAATCTCAGCAAACATTTTTTCACCCAATCTTGAAGATACTGGCAGGTAATGATCAGTACACCAATCCCACTAGGCTCACCAAATTTCGTTCTTCTAGGTTAAACCATTCTTTGCAGTAACCGTTTTCATGTTTTGTTTTCACTCTGTTTTCTCCTTTATGGATACATGTAGTTGGAACTCTAAATCAAACACGGTTTGTGCTAGCTCTTTGAAACTTGGCACAACAATGTAGTTCCAAGTTCTATCACTATGGTTTGTGTCCTATTGAAGTAGCCACAAGCAGAGACTGACGAGAATCACTTTCATTGAAAGGGTTGCCAAGCTTCCAAAAAACTACGAGTTTCCTGAAATCTCAGCCAACATTTTTTCACCCAATCTTGATGATACTGGCAGGTAATGATCAGTACACCAATCCCACTTGGTTCACCAAATTTCGTTCTTCTAGGTTAAACCGTTCCTTTGCAGTAACAGTTTTCATGTTTAGGTTTCTTCTTTCTCCTATATGGATACAAGTAGTTGGAACTCTAAATCAAACACGGTTTGTGCTAGCTCTTTGAAACTTGGCACAATAATGTAGTTCCAAGTTCTATCGCTATGATTGGTGTCCTATTGAAGTAGCCCCAAGCAGAGACTGACGAGAATCACTTTCATTGAAAGGGGTTGCCAAGCTTCCAAAAAACTACGAGTTTCCTGAAACCTCAGCAAACATTTTTTCACCCAATTTGATGATACTGGCAGGTAATGATCAGTACACCAATACCACTTGGCTCACCAAATTTCTTTCTTCTAGGTTAAACCATTCCTTTGCAGTAACCATTTTCATGTTTAGGTTACACTCTGTTTTCTCCTATATGGATACATGTAGTTGGAACTCTAAATCAAAAACGGTTTGTGCTAGCTCTTTGAAACTTGGCACAATAATGGAGTTCCAAGTTCTATCGCTATGGTTTGTGTCCTATTGAAGTAGCCCCAAGCAGAGACTGACGAGAATCACTTTCATTGAAAGGGGTTGCCAAGCTTCAAAAAACTACTAGTTTCCTGAAATCTCAGCAAACATTTTTTCACCCAATTTGATGATACTGGCAGGTAATGATCAGTACACCAATCCCACTTGGCTCACCAAATTTCGTTCTTCTAGGTTAAACCGTTCCTTTGCAGTAACCGTTTTCATGTTTAGGTTTCACTCTGTTTTCTCCTATATGGATACATGTAGTTGGAACTCTAAATCAAACACGGTTTGTGCTAGCTCTTTGAAACTTGGCACAATAATGTAGTTCCAAGTTCTATCGCTATGGTTCGTGTCCTACTGAAGTAGCCCCAAGCAGAGACTGACGAGAATCACTTTCATTGAAAGGGGTTGCCAAGCTTCCAAAAAACTACGAGTTTCCGGAAATCTCAGCAAATATTTTTTCGCCCAATCTTGAAGATACTGGCAGGTAATGATCAGTACACCAATCCCACTTGGCTCACCAAATTTCGTTCTTCTAGGTTAAACCGTTCCTTTGCAGTAACAGTTTTCATGTTTAGGTTTCACTCTGTTATCTCCTATATGGATACATGTAGTTGGAACTCTAAATCAAACACGGTTTGTGCTAGCTCTTTGAAACTTGCACAATAATATAGTTCCAAGTTCTATCGCTATGGTTGGTGTCCTATTGAAGTAGCCCCAAGCAGCGACTGACGAGAATCACTTTCATTGAAAGGGGTTGCCAAGCTTCCAAAAACTACGAGTTTCCGGAAATCTTAGCAAACATTTTTTCACCCAATCTTGATGATACTGGCAGGTAATGATCAGGTACACCAATCCCACTTGGCTCACCAAATTTTGTTCTTCTAGGTTAAACCGTTCCTTTGCAGTAACCGTATTCATGTTTAGGTTTCACTCGGTTTTCTCCTATATGGATACATGTAGTTGGAACTCTAAATCAAACACGGTTTGTGCTAGCTCTTTGAATTTGGCACAATAATGTAGTTCCAAGTTCTATCGCTATGGTTGATGTCCTATTGAAGTAGCCCCAAGCAGAGACTGACGAGAATCACTTTCATTGAAAGCGGTTGCCAAGCTTCCAAAAAACTACGAGTTTCCTGAAATCTCAGCAAACATTTTTCACCCATCTGAAGATACTGGCAGGTAATGATCAGTACACCAATCCCACTTGGCTCACCAAATTTCGTTCTTCTAGGTTAAACCGTTCCTTTGCAGTAACCGTTTTCATGTTTAGTTTTCACTCTGTTTTCTCCTATATGGATACATGTAGTTGGAACTCTAAATCAAACACGGTTTGTGCTAGCTCTTTGAAACTTGGCACAATAATGTAGTTCCAAGTTCTATCGCTATGGTTGATGTCCTATTGAAGTAGCCCCAAGCAGAGACTGAAGAGAATCACTTACATTGAAAGGGGTTGCCAAGCTTCCAAAAAACTACCAGTTTCCTGAAATCTCAGCAAACATTTTTTCACCCAATTTGATGATACTTGCAGGTAATGATCAGTACACCAATCCCACTTGGCTCACCAAATTTCGTTCTTCTAGGTTAAACCATTCCTTTGCAGTAACCGTTTTCATGTTTAGGTTTCACTCTGTTTTCTCCTATATGGATACATGTAGTTGGAACTCTAAATCAAACAACGGTTTTTGCTAGCTCTTTGAAACTTGGCACAATAATGTAGTTCCAAGTTCTATCGCTATGGTTTGTGTCCTATTGAAGTAGGCCCAAGGAGAGACTGACGAGAATCACTTGCATTGAAAGGGGTTGCCAAGCTTCCAAAAAACTACGAGTTTCCTGAAACCTCAGCAAACATTTTTTACCCAATTTGAAGATACTGGCTGGTAATGATCAGTACACCAATCCCACTTGGCTCACCATATTTTCGTTCTTCTAGGTTAAACCATTCCATTGCAGTAACCGTTTTCATGTTTAGGTTTCACTCTGTTTTCTCCTATATGGATACATGTAGTTGGAACTCTAAATCAAACACGGTTTGTGCTAGCTCTTTGAAACTTGGCACAACAATGCAGTTCCAAGTTCTATCGCTATGGTTTGTGTCCTATTGAAGTAGCCCCAAGCAAAGACTGACGAGAATCACTATCATTGAAAGGGGTTGCCAAGCTTCCAAAACCTACGAGTTTCCTGAAATCTCAGCAAACATTTTTTTCACCCAATCTTGATGATACTGGCAGGTAATGATCAGTACACCAATCCACTTGGCTCACCAAATTTCGTTCTTCTAGGTTAAACCATTCCTTTGCAGTAACCGTTTTCATGTTTAGTTTTCACTCTGTTTTCTCCTATATGGATTACATGTAGTTGGAACTCTAAATCAAACACGGTTTGTGCTAGCTCTTTGAAACTTGGCACAATAATGTAGTTCCAAGTTCTATCGCTACGGTTGGTGTCCTATTGAAGTAGCCCCAAGCAGAGACTGACGAGAATCACTTTCATTGAAAGGGGTTGCCAAGCTTCCAAAAAACTACGAGTTTCCTGAAATCTCAGCAAACATTTTTTCACCCAATCTTGAAGATACTGGCAGGTAATGATCAGTACACCAATCCCACTTGGCTCACCAATTTCGTTCTTCTAGGTTAAAACCGTTACTTTGCAGTAACCGTTTTCATGTTTAGGTTTCACTTTGTTTTCTCCTATATGGATACATGTAGTTGGAACTCTAAATCAAACACGGTTTGTGCTAGCTCTTTGAAACTTGGCACAATAATGTAGTTCCAAGTTCTTTCGCTATGGTTAGTGTACTATTGAAGTAGCCCCAAGCAGAGACTGACGAGAATCACTTTCATTGAAAGGGGTTGCCAAGCTTCCAAAAAACTACGAGTTTCCTGAAATCTCAGCAAACATTTTTCACCCAATCTTGATGATACTGGCAGGTAATGATCAGTACACCAATCCCACTTGGCTCACCAAATTTCGTTCTTCTAGGTTATACCATTCCTTTGCAGTAACCGTTTTCATGTTTAGGTTTCACTCTGTTTTCTCCTGTATGGATACATGTAGTTGGAACTCTAAGTCAAACACGGTTTTCTGCTAGCTCTTTGAAACTTGGCACAATAATGTAGTTCCAAGTTCTATCGCTATGGTTGATGTCCTATTGAAGTAGCCCCAAGCAGAGACTGACGAGAATCACTTTCATTGAAAGGGGTTGCCAAGTTCCAAAAAACTACGAGTTTCCTGAATCTCAGCAAACATTTTTTCACCCAATCTTGATGATACTTGCAGGTAATGATCAGTACACCAATCCCACTTGGCTCACCAAATTTCGTTCTTCTAGGTTAAACCGTTCCTTTGCAGTAACCGTTTTCATGTTTAGGTTTCACTCTGTTTTCTCCTATATGGATACATGTAGTTGGAACTCTAAATCAAACACGGTTTGTGCTAGCTCTTTGAAACTTGGCACAACAATGTAGTTCCAAATTCTATCGCTATGGTTTGTGTCCTATTGAAGTAGCCCCAAGCAGAGACTGACGAGAATCACTTTAATTGAAAGGGTTGCCAAGCTTCCAAAAAACTACGAGTTTCCTTAAATCTCAGCAAACATTTTTTCACCCAAACTTGATGATACTGGCAGGTAATGATCAGCACACCAATCCCACTTGGCTCACCAAATTTCGTTCTTCTAGGTTAAACCGTTCCTTTGCAGTAACCGTTTTCATGTTTAGGTTTCACTCTGTTTTCTCCTATATGTATACATGTAGTTGGAACTCTAAATCAAACACGGTTTGTGCTAGCTCTTTGAAACTTGGCACAATAATGTAGTTCCAAGTTCTATCACTATGGTTGGTGTCCTATTGAAGTAGCCCAAGCAGTGACTGACGAGAATCACTTTCATTGAAAGGGGTTGCCAAGCTTCCAAAAACTACGAGTTTCCTGAAATCTCAGCAAACATTTTTTCACCCAATCTTGATGATACTGGCAGGTAATGATCAGTACACCAATCTCACTTGGCTCAAAAAATTTTGTTCTTCTAGGTTAAACAGTTCCTTTGCAGTAACCGTATTCATGTTTAGGTTTCACTCTGTTTTCTCCTATATGGATACATGTAGTTGGAACTCTAAATCAAACACGGTTTTTGCTAGCTCTTTGAAACTTGGCACAATAATGTAGTTCCAAGTTCTATCGCTATGGTTTGTGTCCTATTGAAGTAGGCCCAAGGAGAGACTGACGAGAATCACTTGCATTGAAAGGGGTTGCCAAGCTTCCAAAAAACTACGAGTTTCCTGAAACCTCAGCAACCTTTTTTCACCCAATTTGAAGACCCAATTTGAAGATACTGGCTGGTAATGATCAGTACACCAATCCCACTTGGCTCACCAAATTTCGTTCTTCTAGGTTAAACCATTCCATTGCAGTAACCGTTTTCATGTTTAGGTTTCACTCTGTTTTCTCCTGTATGGATACATGTAGTTGGAACTCTAAATCAAACAGGGTTTGTGCTAGCTCTTTGAAACTTGGCACAACAATGCAGTTCCAAGTTCTATCGCTATGGTTTGTGTCCTATTGAAGTAGCCCCAAGCAAAGACTGACGAGAATCACTATCATTGAAAGGGGTTGCCAAGCTTCCAAAACCTACGAGTTTCCTGAAATCTCAGCAAACATTTTTTCACCCAATCTTGAAGATACTGGCAGGTAATGATCAGTACACCAATCCCACTTGGCTCACCAAATTTCGTTCTTCTAGGTTAAACCGTTCCTTTGCAGTAACCGTTTTCATGTTTAGTTTTCACTCTGTTTTCTCCTATATGGATACATGTAGTTGGAACTCTAAATCAAACACGGTTTGTGCTAGCTCTTTGAAACTTGGCACAATAATGTAGTTCCAAGTTCTATCGCTATGGTTGATGTCCTATTGAAGTAGCCCCAAGCAGAGACTGAAGAGAATCACTTACATTGAAAGGGGTTGCCAAGCTTCCAAAAAACTACCAGTTTCCTGAAATCTCAGCAAACATTTTTTCACCCAATTTGATGATACTTGCAGGTAATGATCAGTACACCAATCCCACTTGGCTCACCAAATTTCTTTCTTCTAGGTTAAACCATTCCTTTGCAGTAACCGTTTTCATGTTTAGGTTTCACTCTGTTTTCTCCTATATGGATACATGTAGTTGGAACTCTAAATCAAACACGGTTTTTGCTAGCTCTTTGAAACTTGGCACAATAATGTAGTTCCAAGTTCTATCGCTATGGTTTGTGTCCTATTGAAGTAGGCCCAAGGAGAGACTGACGAGAATCACTTGCATTGAAAGGGGTTGCCAAGCTTCCAAAAAACTACGAGTTTCCTGAAACCTCAGCAAACATTTTTTACCCAATTTGAAGATACTGGCTGGTAATGATCAGTACACCAATCCCACTTGGCTCACCATATTTCGTTCTTCTAGGTTAAACCATTCCATTGCAGTAACCGTTTTCATGTTTAGGTTTCACTCTGTTTTCTCCTATATGGATACATGTAGTTGGAACTCTAAATCAAACACGGTTTGTGCTAGCTCTTTGAAACTTGGCACAACAATGCAGTTCCAAGTTCTATCGCTATGGTTTGTGTCCTATTGAAGTAGCCCCAAGCAAAGACTGACGAGAATCACTATAATTGAAAGGGGTTGCCAAGCTTCCAAAACCTACGAGTTTCCTGAAATCTCAGCAAACATTTTTTCACCCAATCTTGATGATACTGGCAGGTAATGATCAGTACACCAATCCCACTTGGCTCACCAAATTTCGTTCTTCTAGGTTAAACCATTCCTTTGCAGTAACCGTTTTCATGTTTAGTTTTCACTCTGTTTTCTCCTATATGGATACATGTAGTTGGAACTCTAAATCAAACACGGTTTGTGCTAGCTCTTTGAAACTTGGCACAATAATGTAGTTCCAAGTTCTATCGCTACGGTTGGTGTCCTATTGAAGTAGCCCCAAGCAGAGACTGACGAGAATCACTTTCATTGAAAGGGGTTGCCAAGCTTCCAAAAAACTACGAGTTTCCTGAAATCTCAGCAAACATTTTTTCACCCAATCTTGAAGATACTGGCAGGTAATGATCAGTACACCAATCCCACTTGGCTCACCAAATTTCGTTCTTCTAGGTTAAACCATTCCTTTGCAGTAACCGTTTTCATGTTTTGTTTTCACTCTGTTTTCTCCTTTATGGATACATGTAGTTGGAACTCTAAATCAAACACGGTTTGTGCTAGCTCTTTGAAACTTGGCACAACAATGTAGTTCCAAGTTCTATCACTATGGTTTGTGT
>NW_027553336.1:0-40848 GCF_045843805.1 Urocitellus parryii
TTTGTGCTAGCTCTTTGAAACTTGGCACAATAATGTAGTTCCAAGTTTTATCGCTATGGTTTGTGTCCTATTGAAGTAGCCCCAAGGAGAGACTGACGAGAATCACTTTAATTGAAAGGGGTTGACAAGCTTCCAAAAAACTACGAGTTTCCTGAAATCTCAGCAAACATTTTTTCACCCAATCTTGATGATACTTGCAGGTAATGATCAGTACACCATTCCCACTGGGCTCACCAAATTTCATTCTTCTCGGTTAAACCGTTCCTTTGCAGGAACCGTTTTCATGTTTAGGTTTCACTCTGTTTTCTGCTATATGGATACATGTAGTTGGAACTCTAAATCAAACACGGTTTGTGCTAACTGTTTGAAACTTACCACAATAATGTAGTTCCAAGTTCTATCGCTATGGTTTGTGTCCTATTGAAGTAGCCCCAAGCAGAGACTGACGAGAATCACTTTCATTGAAAGGGGTTCACAACCTTCCAAAATTCTACGAGTTTCCTGAAATCTCAGCAAACATTTTTTCACCCAATCTTGATGATACATGCAGGTAATGATCAGTACACCAATCAAACTTGGCTCACCAAATTTCGTTCTTTTCGGTTAAACCGTTCCTTTGCAGGAACCGTTTTCATGTTTAGGTTTCACTCTGTTTTCTCTTATATGGATATATGTAGTTGGAACTCTAAATCAAACATGGTTTGTGCTAGCTCTTTGAAACTTGGCACAATAATGTAGTTCCAAGTTCTATCGCTATGGTTTGTGTCCTATTGATGTAGCCCCAAGCAGAGACTGACGAGAATCACTTTCATTGAAAGGGGTTGCCAAGCTTCAAAAATCTACGAGTTTCCTGAAATCTCAGCAAACATTTTTTCACCCAATCTTGATGATACTTGCAGGTAATGATCAGTACACCAATCCCACTGGGCTCACAAAATTTCGTTCTTCTCGGTTAAACCGTTCCTTTGCAGGAACCTTTTCCTGTTTAGGTTTCACTCTGTTTTCTCCTATATGGATACATGTAGTTGGAACTCTAAATCTAACTCGGTTTGTGCTAGCTCTTTGAAACTTGGCACAATAATGTAGTTCCAAGTTCTATCGCTATGGTTTGTGTCCTATTGAAGTAGCCCCAAGCAGAGACTGACGAGAACCACATTCATTGAAAGGGGTTGCCAAGCTTCCAAAAAACTACGAGTTTCCTGAAATCTCAGCAAACATTTTTTCACCCAATCTTGATGATACTAGCAGGTAATGATCAGTACACCAATCCCACTGGGCTCACCAAATTTCGTTCTTCTCGGTTAAACCGTTCCTTTGCAGGAACCGTTTTCATGTTTAGGTTTCACTCTTTTGTCTCCTATATGGATACATGTAGTTGGAACTCTAAATCAAACACGGTTTGTGCTAGCTCTTTGAAACTTGGCACAATTATGTAGTTCCAAGTTCTATCGCTATGGTTTGTGTCCTATTGAAGTAGCCCCAAGCAGAGACTGACGAGAATCACTTTCATTGAAAGGGGTTGCCAAGCTTCCAAAAAACTACGAGTTTCCTGAAATCTCAGCAAACATTTTTTCACCCAATCTTGATGAGACTTGCAGGTAATGATCAGTACACCAATGCCACTGGGCTCACCAAATTTCGTTCTTCTCGGTTAAACCGTTCCTTGGCAGGAACCGTTTTCATGTTTAGGTTTCACTCTGTTTTCTCCTATATGGATACATGTAGTTGGAACTCTAAATCAAACACGGTTTGTGCTAGCTCTTTGAAACTTGGCACAATTATGTAGTTCCAAGTTCTATCGCTATGGTTTGTGTCCTATTGAAGTAGCCCCAAGCAGAGACTGAAGAGAATCACTTTCATTGAAAGGGGTTGCCAAGCTTCCAAAAAGCTACGAGTTTCCTGAAATCTCAGCAAACATTTTTTCACCCAATCTTGATGATACTTGCAGGTAATGATCAGTATACCAATCCCACTGGGCTCACCAAATTTCGTTCTACTCGGTTAAACCGTTCCTTTGCAGGAACCGTTTTCCTGTTTAGGTTTCACTCTGTTTTCTCCAATATGGATACATGTAGTTGGAACTCTAAATCAAACACGGTTTGTGCTAGCTCTTGGAAACTTGGCACAATTATGTAGTTCCAAGTTCTATCGCTATGGATTGTGTCCAATTGAAGTAGCCCCAAGCAGAGACTGACGAGAATCACTTTCATTGAAAGGGTTTGCCAAGCTTCCAAATAACTACGAGTTTCCTGAAATCTCAGCAAACATTTTTTCACCCAATCTGGATGAGACTTGCAGGTAATGATCGGTACACCAATCCCACTTGGCTCACAAAATTTCGTTCTTCTCGGTTAAACCGTTCCTTTGCAGGAACCGTTTTCATGTTTAGGTTTCACTCTGTTTTCTCCTATATGGATACATTTAGTTGGAACTCTAAATCAAACACGGTTTGTGCTAGCTCTTGGAAACTTGGCACAATAATGTAGTTCCAAGTTCTATCGCTATGGTTTGTGTCCTATTGAAGTAGCCCCAAGCAGAGACTGACGAGAATCACTTTCATTGAAAGGGTTTGACAACCTTCCAAAAAACTACGAGATTCCTGAATCTCAGCAACAATATTTTCACCCAATCTTGATGATACTTGCAGGTAATGATCAGTACACCAATCCCACTTGGCTCACCAAATTTCGTTCTTCTCGGTTAAACCATTCCTTTGCAGGAACCGTTTTCATGTTTAGGTTTCACTCTGTTTTCTGCTATATGGATACATGTAGTTGGAACTCTAAATCAAACACGGTTTGTGGTAACACTTTGAAACTTACCACAATAATGTAGTTCCAGTTCTATCGCTTTGGTTTGTGTCCTATTGAAGTAGCCCCAAGCAGAGACTGACGAGAATCACTTTCATTGAAAGGGGTTCACAAGCTTCCAAAATTCTACGAGTTTCCTGAAATCTCAGCAAACATTTTTTCACCCAATCTTGATGACACATGCAGGTAATAATCAGTACACCAATCCCACTTGGCTCACCAAATTTCGTTCTTTTCGGTTAAACCGTTCCTTTGCAGGAACCGTTTTCATGTTTAGGTTTCACTCTGTTTTCTCCTATATGGTACATGTTGTTGGAACTCTAAATCAAACACGGTTTGTGCTAGCTCTTTGAAACTTGGCACAATAATGTAGTTCCAAGTTCTATCGCTATGGTTTTCGTCGTATTGAAGTAGCCCCAAGCATATACTGACGAGAATCACTTTCATTGAAAGGGGTTGCCAAGCTTCCAAAAAACTACGAGTTTCCTGAAATCTCAGCAAACATTTTTTCACCCAATCTTGATGATACTTGCAGGTAATGATCAGAACACCAATCCCACTTGGCTCACCAAATTTCGTTCTTCTAGTTAAACTGTTCCTTTGCAGGAACCATTGTCATGTTTAGGTTTCATTCTGTTTTCTCCTATATGGATACATGTAGTTGGAACTCTAAATCAAACTCAGTTTGTGCTAGCTCTTTGAAACTTGGCACAATAATGTAGTTCCAAGTTCTATCGCTATGGTTTGTGTCCTATTGAAGTAGCCCCAAGCAGAGACTGACGAGAATCACATTCATTGAAAGGGGTTGCCAAGCTTCCAAAAAACTACGAGTTTCCTGAAATCTCAGCAAACCTTTTTTCACCAAATTTGATGATACTTGCAGGTAATGATCAGTACACCAATCCCACTTGGCTCACCAAAATTCGTTCTTCTCGGTTAAACCGTTCCTTTGCAGGAACCGTTTTCATGTTTAGGTTTCACTCTGTTTTCTCTTATATGGATACATGTACTTGGAACTCTAAATCAAACACGGTTTGTGCTACCTCTTTGAAACTCGGCACAATTATGTAGTTCCAAGTTCTATCGCTATGGTTTGTGTCCTATTGAAGTAGCCCCAAGCAGAGACTGACGAGAATCACTTTCATTGAAAGGGGTTGCCAAGCTTCCAAAAAACTACGAGTTTCCTGAAATCTCAGCAAACATTTTTTCACCCAATCTTGATCAGACTTGCAGGTAATGATCAGTACACCAATCCCACTTGGCTCACCAAATTTCGTTCTTTTCGGTTAAACCGTTCCTTGGCAGGAACCGTTTTCATGTTTAGGTTTCACTCTGTTTTCTCCTATATGGATACATGTAGTTGGAACTCTAAATCAAACACGGTTTGTGCTAGCTCTTTGAAACTTGGCACAATAATGTAGTTCCAAGTTCTATCGCTATGGTTTGTGTCCTATTGATGTAGCCCCAAGCAGATACTGACGAGAATCACTTTCATTGAAAGGGGTTGCCAAGCTTCAAAAATCTACGAGTTTCCTGAAATCTCAGCAAACATTTTTTCACCCAATCTTGATGAGACTTGCAGGTAATGATCAGTACACCAATCCCACTTGGCTCACCAAATTTCGTCCTTCTTGGTTAAACCGTTCCTTGGCAGGAACCGTTTTCATGTTTAGGTTTCACTCTGTTTTCTCCTATATGGATTCATGTAGTTGGAACTCTAAATCAAACACGGTTTGTGCTAGCTCTATGAAACTTGGCACAAGAATGTAGTTCCAAGTTCTATCGCTATGGTTTGTGTCCTATTGAAGTAGCCCCAAGCAGAGACTGACGAGAATCACTTTCATTGAAAGGGGTTGCCAAGCTTCCAAAAAACTACGAGTTTCCTGAAATCTCAGCAAACATTTTTCACCCAATCTTGATGATACTTGCAGGTAATGATCAGTACACCAATGCCACTGGGCTCACCAAATTTCGTTCTTCTCGGTTAAACCGTTCCTTGGCAGGAACAGTTTTCATGTTTATGTTTCACTCTGTTTTCTCCTATATGGATACATGTAGTTGGAACTCTAAATCAAACACGGTTTGTGCTAGCTCTTTGAAACTTGGCACAATTATGTAGTTCCAAGTTCTATCTCTATGGTTTGTGTCCTATTGAAGTAGCCCCAAGCAGAGACTGAAGAGAATCAATTTCATTGAAAGGGGTTGCCAAGCTTCCAAAAAGCTACGAGTTTCCTGAAATCTCAGCAAACATTTTTTCACCCAATCTTGATGATACTTGCAGGTAATGATCAGTATACCAATCCCACTTGGCTCACCAAATTTCGTTCTTCTCGGTTAAACCGTTCCTTTGCAGGAACCGTTTTCCTGTTTAGGTTTCACTCTGTTTTCTCCAATATGGATACATGTAGTTGGAACTCTAAATCAAACACGGTTTGTGCTAGCTCTTGGAAACTTGGCACAATAATGTAGTTCCAAGTTCTATCGCTATGGTTTGTGTCCTATTGATGTAGCCTCAAGCAGAGACTGACGAGAATCACTTTCATTGAAAGGGGTTGCCAAGCTTCAAAAATCTACGAGTTTCCTGAAATCTCAGCAAACATTTTTTCACCCAATCTTGATGAGACTTTCAGGTAATGATCAGTACACCAATCCCACTTGGCTCACCAAATTTCGTCCTTCTTGGTTAAACCGTTCCTTGGCAGGAACCGTTTACATGTTTAGGTTTCACTCTGTTTTCTCCTATATGGATTCATGTAGTTGGAACTCTAAATCAAACACGGTTTGTGCTAGCTCTATGAAACTTGGCACAATAATGTAGTTCCAAGTTCTATCGCTATGGTTTGTGTCCTATTGAAGTAGACCCAAGCAGAGACTGACGAGAATCACTTTCATTGAAAGGGGTTGACAAGCTTCCAAAAAACTACGAGTTTCCTGAAATCTCAGCAAACATTTTTTCACCCAATCTTGATGATACTTGCAGGTAATGATCAGTACACCAATCCCACTGGGCTCACCAAATTTCGTTCTTCTCGGTTAAACCGTTCCTTTGCAGGAACCTTTTCCTGTTTAGGTTTCACTCTGTTTTCTCCTATATGGATACATGTAGTTGGAACTCTAAATCAAACTCGGTTTGTGCTAGCTTCTTGAAACTTGCACAATAATGTAGTTCCAAGTTCTATCGCTATGGTTTGTGTCCTATTGAAGTAGCCCCAAACAGAGACTGACGAGAATCACTTTCATTGAAAGGGGTTGCCGAGCTTCCACAAAACTACGAGTTTCCTGAAATCTCAGCAAACATTTTTTCACCCAATCTTGATGATACTTGCAGGTAATGATCAGTCCACCAATCCCACTTGGCTCACCAAATTTCGTTCTTTTCGGTTAAACCGTTCCTTTGCAGAAACCGTTTTCATGTTTAGGTTTCACTCTGTTTTCTCCTATATGGATACATGTAGTTGGAACTCTAAATCAAACACAGCTTGTGCTAGCTCTTTGAAACTTGGCACAATAATGTAGTTCCAAGTTCTATCGCTATGGTTTGTGTCCTATTGAAGTAGCTCCAAGCAGAGACTGACGAGAATCACTTTCATTGAAAGGGGTTGCCAAGCTTCCAAAAAACTACGAGTTTCCTGAAATCTCAGCAAACCTTTTTTCACCCAATCTTGATGATACTTGCAGGTAATGATCAGTACACCAATCCCACTTGGCTCACCAAATTTCGTTCTTCTAGGTTAAACTGTTCTTTGCAGGAACCATTTTCATGTTTAGGTTTCACTCTGTTTTCTCCTATATGGATACATGTAGTTGGAACTCTAAATCAAACTCGGTTTTTGCTAGCTCTTTGAAACTTGGCACAATAATGTAGTTCCAAGTTCTATCGCTATGGTTTGTGTCCTATTGAAGTAGCCCCAAGCAGAGACTGACGAGAATCACTTTAATTGAAAGGGTTTGCCAAGCTTCCAAAAAACGACGAGTTTCCTGAAATCTCAGCAAACATTTTTTCACCCAATCTTGATGAGACTTGCAGGTAATGATCGGTACACCAATCCCACTTGGCTCACCAAATTTCGTTCTTCTCGGTTAAACCGTTCCTTTGCAGGAACCGTTTTCATGTTTAGGTTTCACTCTGTTTTCTAATATATGGATACATTTAGTTGGAACTCTAAATCAAACACGGTTTGTGCTAGCTCTTTGAAACTTGGCACAATAATGTAGTTCCAAGTTCTATCGCTATGGTTTGTGTCCTATTGGAGTAGCCCCAAGCAGAGACTGACGGGAATCACTTTCATTGAAAGGGTTTGACAAGCTTCCAAAAAACTACGAGATTCCTGAATCTCAGCAACCATATTTTCACCCAATCTTGATGATACTTGCAGTTAATGATCAGTACACCAATCCCACTTGGCTCACCAAATTTCGTTCTTCTCGGTTAAACCATTCCTTTGCAGGAACCGTTTTCATGTTTAGGTTTCACTCTGTTTTCTCCTATATGGATACATGTAGTTGGAACACTAAATCAAACACGGTTTGTGCTAGCTTTTTGATTCTTGGCACAATAATGTAGTTCCAAGTTCTATCGCTATGGTTTTTGTCCTATTGAAGTAGCCCCAAGCAGAGACTGACGAGAATCACTTTCATTGAAAGGGGTTGCCAAGCTTCCAAAAAACTACGAGTTTCCTGAAATCTCAGCAAACATTTTTTCACCCAATCTTGATGATACTTGCAGGTAATGATCAGTACCAATCCCACTTGGCTCACCAAATTTCGTTCTTCTCAGTTAAACTGTTCCTTTGCAGGAACCGTTTTCATGTTTAGGTTTCACTCTGTTTTCTCCTATATGGATACATGTAGTTGGAACTCTAAATCAAACACGGTTTGTGCTAGCTCTTTGAAACTTGGCACAATAATGTAGTTCCAAGTTTTATCGCTATGGTTTGTGTCCTATTGAAGTAGCCCCAAGGAGAGACTGACGAGAATCACTTTAATTGAAAGGGGTTGACAAGCTTCCAAAAAACTACGAGTTTCCTGAAATCTCAGCAAACATTTTTTCACCCAATCTTGATGATACTTGCAGGTAATGATCAGTACACCATTCCCACTGGGCTCACCAAATTTCATTCTTCTCGGTTAAACCGTTCCTTTGCAGGAACCGTTCTCATGTTTAGGTTTCACTCTGTTTTCTGCTATATGGATACATGTAGTTGGAACTCTAAATCAAACACGGTTTGTGCTAACTGTTTGAAACTTACCACAATAATGTAGTTCCAAGTTCTATCGCTATGGTTTGTGTCCTATTGAAGTAGCCCCAAGCAGAGACTGACGAGAATCACTTTCATTGAAAGGGGTTCACAAGCTTCCAAAATTCTACGAGTTTCCTGAAATCTCAGCAAACATTTTTTCACCCAATCTTGATGATACATGCAGGTAATGATCAGTACACCAATCCCACTTGGCTCACCAAATTTCGTTCTTTTCGGTTAAACCGTTCCTTTGCAGGAACCGTTTTCATGTTTAGGTTTCACTCTGTTTTCTCTTATATGGATATATGTAGTTGGAACTCTAAATCAAACATGGTTTGTGCTAGCTCTTTGAAACTTGGCACAATAATGTAGTTCAAAGTTCTATCGCTATGGTTTGTGTCCTATTGATGTAGCCCCAAGCAGAGACTGACGAGAATCACTTTCATTGAAAGGGGTTGCCAAGCTTCAAAAATCTACGAGTTTCCTGAAATCTCAGCAAACATTTTTTCACCCAATCTTGATGATACTTGCAGGTAATGATCAGTACACCAATCCCACTGGGCTCACAAAATTTCGTTCTTCTCGGTTAAACCGTTCCTTTGCAGGAACCTTTTCCTGTTTAGGTTTCACTCTGTTTTCTCCTATATGGATATATGTAGTTGGAACTCTAAATCTAACTCGGTTTGTGCTAGCTCTTTGAAACTTGGCACAATAATGTAGTTCCAAGTTCTATCGCTATGGTTTGTGTCCTATTGAAGTAGCCCCAAGCAGAGACTGACGAGAACCACATTCATTGAAAGGGGTTGCCAAGCTTCCAAAAAACTACGAGTTTCCTGAAATCTCAGCAAACATTTTTTCACCCAATCTTGATGATACTTGCAGGTAATGATCAGTACACCAATCCCACTGGGCTCACCAAATTTCGTTCTTCTCGGTTAAACCGTTCCTTTGCAGGAACCGTTTTCCTGTTTAGGTTTCACTCTTTTGTCTCCTATATGGATACATGTAGTTGGAACTCTAAATCAAACACGGTTTGTGCTAGCTCTTTGAAACTTGGCACAATTATGTAGTTCCAAGTTCTATCGCTATGGTTTGTGTCCTATTGAAGTAGCCCCAAGCAGAGACTGACGAGAATCACTTTAATTGAAAGGGGTTGCCAAGCTTCCAAAAAACTACGAGTTTCCTGAAATCTCAGCAAACATTTTTTCACCCAATCTTGATGAGACTTGCAGGTAATGATCAGTACACCAATGCCACTGGGCTCACCAAATTTCGTTCTTCTCGGTTAAACTGTTCCTTGGCAGGAACCGTTTTCATGTTTAGGTTTCACTCTGTTTTCTCCTATATGGATACATGTAGTTGGAACTCTAAATCAAACACGGTTTGTGCTAGCTCTTTGAAACTTGGCACAATTATGTAGTTCCAAGTTCTATCGCTATGGTTTGTGTCCTATTGAAGTAGCCCCAAGCAGAGACTGAAGAGAATCACTTTCATTGAAAGGGGTTGCCAAGCTTCCAAAAATCTACGAGTTTCCTGAAATCTCAGCAAACATTTTTTCCCCCAATCTTGATGATACTTGCAGGTAATGATCAGTATACCAATCCCACTGGGCTCACCAAATTTCGTTCTACTCGGTTAAACCGTTCCTTTGCAGGAACCGTTTTCCTGTTTAGGTTTCACTCTGTTTTCTCCAATATGGATACATGTAGTTGGAACTCTAAATCAAACACGGTTTGTGCTAGCTCTTGGAAACTTGGCACAATTATGTAGTTCCAAGTTCTATCGCTATGGATTGTGTCCAATTGAAGTAGCCCCAAGCAGAGACTGACGAGAATCACTTTAATTGAAAGGGTTTGCCAAGCTTCCAAATAACTACGAGTTTCCTGAAATCTCAGCAAACATTTTTTCACCCAATCTGGATGAGACTTGCAGGTAATGATCGGTACACCAATCCCACTTGGCTCACAAAATTTCGTTCTTCTCGGTTAAACCGTTCCTTTGCAGGAACCGTTTTCTTGTTTAGGTTTCACTCTGTTTTCTGCTATATGGATACATGTAGTTGGAACTCTAAATCAAACACGGTTTGTGGTAACTCTTTGAAACTTACCACAATAATGTAGTTCCAGTTCTATCGCTTTGGTTTGTGTCCTATTGAAGTAGCCCCAAGCAGAGACTGACGAGAATCACTTTCATTGAAAGGGGTTCACAAGCTTCCAAAATTCTACGAGTTTCCTGAAATCTCAGCAAACATTTTTTCACCCAATCTTGATGATACATGCAGGTAATAATCAGTACACCAATCCCACTTGGCTCACCAAATTTCGTTCTTTTCGGTTAAACCGTTCCTTTGCAGGAACCGTTTTCATGTTTAGGTTTCACTCTGTATTCTCTTATATGGATATATGTAGTTGGAACTCTAAATCAAACATGGTTTGTGCTAGCTCTTTGCAACTTGGCACAATAATGTAGTTCCAAGTTCTATCGCTATGGTTTGTGTCCTATTGAAGTAGCCCCAAGCAGAGACTGACGAGAATCACTTTCATTGAAAGGGGTTGCCAAGCTTCCAAAAAACTACGAGTTTCCTGAAATCTCAGCAAACATTTTTTCACCCAATCTTGATGATACTTGCAGGTAATGATCAGTACACCAATGCCACTGGGCTCACCAAATTTCGTTCTTCTCGGTTAAATCGTTCCTTGGCAGGAACCGTTTTCATGTTTAGGTTTCACTCTGTTTTTCTCCTATATGGATACATGTAGTTGGAACTCTAAATCAAACACGGTTTGTGCTAGCTCTTTGAAACTTCGCACAATTATGTAGTTCCAAGTTCTATCGCTATGGTTTGTGTCCTATTGAAGTAGCCCCAAGCAGAGACTGAAGAGAATCACTTTCATTGAAAGGGGTTGCCAAGCTTCCAAAAAGCTACGAGTTTCCTGAAATCTCAGCAAACATTTTTTCACCCAATCTTGATGATACTTGCAGGTAATGATCAGTATACCAATCCCACTGGGCTCACCAAATTTCGTTCTACTCGGTTAAACCGTTCCTTTGCAGGAACCGTTTTCCTGTTTAGGTTTCACTCTGTTTTCTCCAATATGGATACATGTAGTTGGAACTCTAAATCAAACACGGTTTGTGCTAGCTCTTGGAAACTTGGCACAATTATGTAGTTCCAAGTTCTATCGCTATGGATTGTGTCCAATTGAAGTAGCCCCAAGCAGAGACTGACGAGAATCACTTTAATTGAAAGGGTTTGCCAAGGTTCCAAAAAACTACGAGTTTCCTGAAATCTCAGCAAACATTTTTTCACCCAATCTTGATGATACTTGCAGGTAATGATCAGTACCTATCCCACTTGGCTCACCAAATTTCGTTCTTCTCGGTTAAACCGTTCCTTTGCAGGAACCGTTTTCATGTTTAGGTTTCACTCTGTTTTCTCTGATATGGATACATGCAGTTGGAACTCTAAATCAAACACGGTTTGTGCTAGCTCTTTGAAACTTGGCACAATAATGTAGTTCCAAGTTCTATTGCTATGGTTTGTGTCCTATTGAAGTAGCCCCAAGCAGAGACTGACGAGAATCACTTTCATTGAAATGGGTTGCCAAGCTTCCAAAAAACTACGAGTTTCCTGAAATCTCAGCAAACATTTTTTCACCCAATCTTGATGATACTTGCAGGTAATGATCAGTACACCAATCCCACTTGGCTCACCAAATTTCGTTCTTCTCGGTTAAACCGTTCCTTTGCAGGAACCGTTTTCATGTTTAGGTTTCACTCTGTTTTCTCCTATATGGATACATGTAGTTGGAACTCTAAATCAAACACGGTTTGTGCTAGCTCTTTGAAACTTGGCACAATAATGTAGTTCCAAGTTTTATCGCTATGGTTTCTGTCCTATTGAAGTAGCCCCAAGCAGAGACTGACGAGAATCACTTTAATTGAAAGGGGTTGACAAGCTTCGAAAAAACTACGAGTTTCCTGAAATCTCAGCAAACATTTTTTCACCCAATCTTGATGATACTAGCAGGTAATGATCAGTACACCATTCCCACTGGGCTCACCAAATTTCATTCTTCTCGGTTAAACCGTTCCTTTGCAGGAACCGTTTTCATGTTTAGGTTTCACTCTGTTTTCTGCTATATGGATACATGTAGTTGGAACTCTAAATCAAACACGGTTTGTGCTAACTCTTTGAAACTTACCACAATAATGTAGTTCCAAGTTGTATCGCTTTGGTTTGTGTCCTATTGAAGTAGCCCCAAGCAGAGACTGACGAGAATCACTTTCATTGAAAGGGGTTCACAAGCTTCCAAAATTCTACGAGTTTCCTGAAATCTCAGCAAACATTTTTTCACCCAATCTTGATGATACATGCAGGTAATGATCAGTACACCAATCCCACTTGGCTCACCAAATTTCGTTCTTTTCGGTTAAACCGTTCCTTTGCAGAAACCGTTTTCATGTTTAGGTTTCACTCTGTTTTCTCCTATATGGATACATGTAGTTGGAACTCTAAATCAAACACGGTTTGTGCTAGCTCTTTGAAACTTGGCAAAATAATGTAGTTCCAAGTTCTATCGCTATGGTTTGTGTCCTATTGATGTAGCCCCAAGCAGAGACTGATGAGAATCACTTTCATTGAAAGGGTTTGACAAGCTTCCAAAAAACTACGAGATTCCTGAATCTCAGCAACCATATTTTCACCCAATCTTGATGATACTTGCAGGTAATGATCAGTACACCAATCCCACTGGGCTCACCAAATTTCGTTCTTCTCGGTTAAACCGTTCCTTTGCAGGAACCTTTTCCTTTTTAGGTTTCACTCTGTTTTCTCCTATATGGATACATGTAGTTGGAACTCTAAATCAAACTCGGTTTGTGCTAGCTTCTTGAAACTTGCACAATAATGTAGTTCCAAGTTCTATCTCTATGGTTTGTGGCCTATTGAAGTAGCCCCAAACAGAGACTGACGAGAATCACTTTCATTGAAAGGTGTTGCCAAGCTTCCAAAAAACTACGAGTTTCCTGAAATCTCAGCAAACATTTTTTCACCCAATCTTGATGATACTTGCAGGTAATGATCAGTACACCAATCCCACTTGGCTCACCAAATTTCGTTATTTTCGGTTAAACCGTTCCTTTGCAGAAACCGTTTTCATGTTTAGGTTTCACTCTGTTTTCTCCTATATGGATACATGTAGTTGGAACTCTAAACCAAACACGGTTTGTGCTACCTCTTTGAAACTCGGCACAATAATGTAGTTCAAAGTTCTATCGCTATGGTTTGTGTCCTATTGAAGTAGCCCCAAGCAGAGACTGACGAGAATCACTTTCATTGAAAGGGGTTGCCAAGGTTCCAAAAAACTACGAGTTTCCTGAAATCTCAGCAAACATTTTTTCACCCAATCTTGATGATACTTGCAGGTAATGATCAGTACCTATCCCACTTGGCTCACCAAATTTCGTTCTTCTCGGTTAAACCGTTCCTTTGCAGGAACCGTTTTCATGTTTAGGTTTCACTCTGTTTTCTCTGATATGGATACATGTAGTTGGAACTCTAAATCAAACACGGTTTGTGCTAGCTCTTTGAAACTTGGCACAATAATGTAGTTCCAAGTTCTATCGCTATGGTTTGTGTCCTATTGAAGTAGCCCCAAGCAGAGACTGACGAGAATCACTTTCATTGAAACGGGTTGCCAAGCTTCCAAAAAACTACGAGTTTCCTGAAATCTCAGCAAACATTTTTTCACCCAATCTTGATGATACTTGCAGGTAATGATCAGTACACCAATCCCACTTGGCTCACCAAATTTCGTTCTTCTCGGTTAAACCGTTCCTTTGCAGGAACCGTTTTCATGTTTAGGTTTCACTCTGTTTTCTCCTATATGGATACATGTAGTTGGAACACTAAATCAAACACGGTTTGTGCTAGCTCTTTGAAACTTGGCACAATAATGTAGTTCCAAGTTTTATCGCTATGGTTTCTGTCCTATTGAAGTAGCCCCAAGCAGAGACTGACGAGAATCACTTTCATTGAAAGGGGTTGACAAGCTTCGAAAAAACTACGAGTTTCCTGAAATCTCAGCAAACATTTTTTCACTCAATCTTGATGATACTAGCAGGTAATGATCAGTACACCATTCCCACTGGGCTCACCAAATTTCATTCTTCTCGGTTAAACCGTTCCTTTGCAGGAACCGTTTTCATGTTTAGGTTTCACTCTGTTTTCTGCTATATGGATACATGTAGTTGGAACTCTAAATCAAACACGGTTTGTGCTAACTCTTTGAAACTTACCACAATAATGTAGTTCCAAGTTCTATCGCTTTGGTTTGTGTCCTATTGAAGTAGCCCCAAGCAGAGACTGACGAGAATCACTTTCATTGAAAGGGGTTCACAAGCTTCCAAAATTCTACGAGTTTCCTGAAATCTCAGCAAACATTTTTTCACCCAATCTTGATGATACATGCAGGTAATGATCAGTACACCAATCCCACTTGGCTCACCAAATTTCGTTCTTTTCGGTTAAACCGTTCCTTTGCAGGAACCGTTTTCATGTTTAGGTTTCACTCTGTATTCTCTTATATGGATATATGTAGTTGGAACTCTAAATCAAACATGGTTTGTGCTAGCTCTTTGAAACTTGGCACAATAATGTAGTTACAAGTTCTATCGCTATGGTTTTTGTCCTATTGAAGTAGCCCCAAGCAGAGACTGACGAGAATCACTTTCATTGAAAGGGGTTGCCAAGCTTCCAAAAAACTACGAGTTTCCTGAAATCTCAGCAAACATTTTTTCACCCAATCTTGATGATACTTGCAGGTAATGATCAGTACACCAATCCCACTGGGCTCACCAAATTTCGTTCTTCTCGGTTAAACCGTTCCTTTGCAGGAACCTTTTCCTTTTTAGGTTTCACTCTGTTTTCTCCTATATGGATACATGTAGTTGGAACTCTAAATCAAACTCGGTTTGTGCTAGCTTCTTGAAACTTGCACAATAATGTAGTTCCAAGTTCTATCTCTATGGTTTGTGGCCTATTGAAGTAGCCCCAAACAGAGACTGACGAGAATCACTTTCATTGAAAGGTGTTGCCAAGCTTCCAAAAAACTACGAGTTTCCTGAAATCTCAGCAAACATTTTTTCACCCAATCTTGATGATACTTGCAGGTAATGATCAGTACACCAATCCCACTTGGCTCACCAAATTTCGTTATTTTCGGTTAAACCGTTCCTTTGCAGAAACCGTTTTCATGTTTAGGTTTCACTCTGTTTTCTCCTATATGGATACATGTAGTTGGAACTCTAAATCAAACACGGTTTGTGCTAGCTCTTTGAAACTTGGCACAATAATGTAGTTCCAAGTTCTATCGCTATGGTTTGTGTCCTATTGAAGTAGCTCCAAGCAGAGACTGACGAGAATCACTTTCATTGAAAGGGGTTGCCAAGCTTCCAAAAAACTACGAGTTTCCTGAAATCTCAGCAAACCTTTTTTCACCCAATCTTGATGATACTTGCAGGTAATGATCAGTACACCAATCCCACTCGGCTCACCAAATTTCGTTCTTCTAGGTTAAACTGTTCCTTTGCAGGAACCATTTTCATGTTTAGGTTTCACTCTGTTTTCTCCTATATGGATACATGTAGTTGGAACTCTAAATCAAACTCGGTTTGTGCTAGCTCTTTGAAACTCGGCACAATAATGTAGTTCAAAGTTCTATCGCTATGGTTTGTGTCCTATTGAAGTAGCCCCAAGCAGAGACTGACGAGAATCACTTTCATTGAAAGGGGTTGCCAAGCTTCCAAAAACTACGAGTTTCCTGAAATCTCAGCAAACATTTTTTCACCCAATCTTGATGAGACTTGCAGGTAATGATCAGTACACCAATCCCACTTGGCTCACCAAATTTCGTTCTTTTCGGTTAAACCGTTCCTTTGCAGGAACCGTTTTCATGTTTAGGTTTCACTCTGTTTTCTCCTATATAGATACATGTAGTTGGAACTCTAAATCAAACACGGTTTGTGCTAGCTCTTTGAAACTTGGCACAATAATGTAGTTCCAAGTTCTATCGCTATGGTTTGTGTCCTATTGATGTAGCACCAAGCAGAGACTGACGAGAATCACTTTCATTGAAAGGGGTTGCCAAGCTTCAAAAATCTACGAGTTTCCTGAAATCTCAGCAAACATTTTTTCACCCAATCTTGATGAGACTTGCAGGTAATGATCAGTACACCAATCCCAATTGGCTCACCAAATTTCGTCCTTCTCGGTTAAACCGTTCCTTGGCAGGAACCGTTTTCATGTTTAGGTTTCACTCTGTTTTCTCCTATATGGATTCATGTGGTTGGAACTCTAAATCAAACACGGTTTGTGCTAGCTCTATGAAACTTGGCACAATAATGTAGTTCCAAGTTCTATCGCTATGGTTTTTGTCCTATTGAAGTAGCCCCAAGCAGAGACTGACGAGAATCACTTTCATTGAAAGGGGTTGCCAAGCTTCCAAAAAACTACGAGTTTCCCTAAATCTCAGCAAACATTTTTTCACCCAATCTTGATGATACTTGCAGGTAATGATCAGTACACCAATCCCACTTGGCTCACCAAATTTCGTTCTTTTCGGTTAAACCGTTCCTTTGCAGGAACCGTTTTCATGTTTAGGTTTCACTCTGTTTTCTCTTATATGGATATATGTAATTGGAACTCTAAATCAAAACGGTTTGTGCTAGCTCTTTGAAACTTGGCACAATAATGTAGTTCCAAGTTCTATCGCTATGGTTTGTGTCCTATTGAAGTACCCCCAAGCAGAGACTGACGAGAATCACTTTCATTGAAAGGGGTTGCCAAGTTTCCAAAAAAGTACGAGTTTCCTGAAATCTCAGCAAACATTTTTTCACCCAATCTTGATGATACTTGCAGGTAATGATCAGTACACCAATCCCACTGGGCTCACCAAATTTCGTTCTTCTCGGTTAAACCGTTCCTTTGCAGGAACCTTTTCCTGTTTAGGTTTCACTCTGTTTTCTCCTATATGGATACATGTAGTTGGAACTCTAAATCAAACTCGGTTTGTGCTAGCTTCTTGAAACTTGCACAATAATGTAGTTCCAAGTTCTATCGCTATGGTTTGTGTCCTATTGAAGTAGCCCCAAGCAGAGACTGACGAGAATCACTTTCATTGAAAGGGGTTCACAAGCTTCCAAAATTCTACGAGTTTCCTGAAATCTCAGCAAACATTTTTTCACCCAATCTTGATGATACTTGCAGGTAATGATCAGTACACCAATCCCACTTGGCTCACCAAATTTCGTTCTTTTCGGTAAACCGTTCCTTTGCAGAAATCGTTTTCATGTTTAGGTTTCACTCTGTTTTCTCCTATATGGATACATGTAGTTGGAACTCTAAATCAAACAGAGCTTGTGCTAGCTCTTTGAAACTTGGCACAATAATGTTGTTCCAAGTTCTATCGCTATGGTTTGTGTCCTATTGAAGTAGCCCCAAGCAGAGACTGACGAGAATCACTTTCATTGAAAGGGGTTGCCAAGCTTCCAAATAACTACGAGTTTCCTGAAATCTCAGCAAATATTTTTTCACCCAATCTGGATGAGACTTGCAGGTAATGATCGGTACACCAATCCCACTGGGCTCACCAAATTTCGTTCTTCTCGGTTAAACCGTTCCTTTGCAGGAACCGTTTTCATGTTTAGGTTTCACTCTGTTTTCTCCTATATGGATACATTTAGTTGGAACTCTAAATCAAACACGGTTTGTGCTAGCTCTTGGAAACTTGGCACAATAATGTAGTTCCAAGTTCTATCGCTATGGTTTGTGTCCTATTGAAGTAGCCCCAAGCAGAGACTGACGAGAATCACTTTCATTGAAAGGGTTTGACAAGCTTCCAAAAAACTACGAGATTCCTGAATCTCAGCAACCATATTTTCACCCAATCTTGATGATACTTGCAGGTAATGATCAGTACACCAATGCCACTTGGCTCACCAAATTTCGTTCTTCTCGGTTAAACCATTCCTTTGCAGGAACCGTTTTCATGTTTAGGTTTCACTCTGTTTTCTCCTATATGGATACATGTAGTTGGAACACTAAATCAAACACGGTTTGTGCTAGCTCTTTGATTCTTGGCACAATAATGTAGTTCCAAGTTTTATCGCTATGGTTTCTGATCTATTGAAGTAGCCCCAAGCAGAGACTGACGAGAATCACTTTAATTGAAAGGGGTTGACAAGCTTCGAAAAAACTACGAGTTTCCTGAAATCTCAGCAAACATTTTTTCACCCAATCTTGATGATACTAGCAGGTAATGATCAGTACACCATTCCCACTGGGCTCACCAAATTTCATTCTTCTCGGTTAAACCGTTCCTTTGCAGGAACCGTTTTCATGTTTAGGTTTCACTCTGTTTTCTGCTATATGGATACATGTAGTTGGAACTCTAAATCAAACACGGTTTGTGCTAGCTCTTTGAAACTTGGCACAATAATGTAGTTCCAAGTTTTATCGCTATGGTTTCTGTCCTATTGAAGTAGCCCCAAGCAGAGACTGACGAGAATCACTTTAATTGAAAGGGATTGACAAGTTTCTCAAAAACACACAGTTTCCTGAAATCTCAGCAAACATTTTTTCACCCAATCTTGATGATACTTGCAGGTAATGATCAGTACACCATTCCCACTGGGCTCACCAAATTTCATTCTTCTCGGTTAAACCGTTCCTTTGCAGGAACCGTTTTCATGTTTAGGTTTCACTCTGTTTTCTGCTATATGGATACATGTACTTGGAACTCTAAATCAAACACAGTTTGTGCTAACTCTTTGAAACTTACCACAATAATGTAGTTCCAAGTTCTATCGCTATGGTTTGTGTCCTATTGAAGTAGCCCCAAGCAGAGACTGACGAGAATCACTTTCATTGAAAGGGGTTCACAACCTTCCAAAATTCTACGAGTTTCCTGAAATCTCAGCAAACATTTTTTCACCCAATCTTGATGATACATGCAGGTAATGATCAGTACACCAATCCCACTTGGCTCACCAAATTTCGTTCTTTTCGGTTAAACCGTTCCTTTGCAGGAACCGTTTTCATGTTTTGGTTTCACTCTGTATTCTCTTATATGGATATATGTAGTTGGAACTATAAATCAAACATGGTTTCTGCTAGCTCTTTGAAACTTGGCACAATAATGTAGTTCCAAGTTCTATCGCTATGGTTTTTGTCCTATTGAAGTAGCCCCAAGCAGAGACTGACGAGAATCACTTTCATTGAAAGGGGTTGCCAAGCTTCCAAAAAACTACGAGTTTCCTGAAATCTCAGCAAACATTTTTTCACCCAATCTTGATGATACTTGCAGGTAATGATCAGTACACCAATCCCACTGGGCTCACCAAATTTCGTTCTTCTCGGTTAAACCGTTCCTTTGCAGGAACCTTTTCCTTTTTAGGTTTCACTCTGTTTTCTCCTATATGGATACATGTAGTTGGAACTCTAAATCAAACTCGGTTTGTGCTAGCTTCTAGAAACTTGCACAATAATGTAGTTCCAAGTTCTATCTCTATGGTTTGTGGCCTATTGAAGTAGCCCCAAACAGAGACTGACGAGAATCACTTTCATTGAAAGGGGTTGCCAAGCTTCCAAAAAACTACGAGTTTCCTGAAATCTCAGCAAACATTTTTTCACCCAATCTTGATGATACTTGCAGGTAATGATCAGTACACCAATCCCACTTGGCTCACCAAATTTCGTTATTTTCGGTTAAACCGTTCCTTTGCAGAAACCGTTTTCATGTTTAGGTTTCACTCTGTTTTCTCCTATATGGATACATGTAGTTGGAACTCTAAATCAAACACGGTTTGTGCTAGCTCTTTGAAACTTGGCACAATAATGTAGTTCCAAGTTCTATCGCTATGGTTTGTGTCCTATTGAAGTAGCTCCAAGCAGAGACTGACGAGAATCACTTTCATTGAAAGGGGTTGCCAAGCTTCCAAAAAACTACGAGTTTCCTGAAATCTCAGCAAACCTTTTTTCACCCAATCTTGATGATACTTGCAGGTAATGATCAGTACACCAATCCCACTTGGCTCACCAAATTTCGTTCTTCTAGGTTAAACTGTTCCTTTGCAGGAACCATTTTCATGTTTAGGTTTCACTCTGTTTTCTCCTATATGGATACATGTAGTTGGAACTCTAAATCAAACACGGTTTGTGCTAGCTCTTTGAAACTTGGCACAATAATGTAGTTCCAAGTTCTATCACTATGGTTTGTGTCCTATTGAAGTAGCCCCAAGCAGAGACTGACGAGAATCACTTTCATTGAAAGGGGTTGCCAAGCTTCCAAAAAACTACGAGTTTCCTTAAAACACAGCAAACATTTTTAACCCAATCTTGATGATACTAGCAGGTAATGATCAGTACACCAATCCCACTTGGCTCACCAAATTTCTTTCTTCTCGGTTAAACCGTTCCTTTGCAGGAACCGTTTTCCTGTTTAGGTTTCACTCTGTTTTCTCCTATATGGATACATGTAGTTGGAACTCTAAATCAAAGACGGTTTGTGCTAGCTCTTTGAAACTTGGCATATAATGTAGTTCCCAGTTTTATCGCTATGTTTTGTGTCCTATTGAAGTAGTCCCAAGCAGAGACTGACGAGAATCACTTTCATTGAAGGGGTTGCCAAGCTTCCAAAAAACTATGAGTTTCCTGAAATCTCAGCAAACATTTTTTCACCCACTCTTGATGAGACTTGCAGGTAATGATCAGTACACCAATCCCACTTGGCTCACCAAATTTCGTTCTTCTCGGTTAAACCGTTCCTTTGCAGGAACCGTTTTCATGTTTAGGTTTCACTCTGTTTTCTCCTATATGGATACATGTATTTGGAACTCTAAATCAAACTCGGTTTGTGCTAGCTTCTTGAAACTTGCACAATAATGTAG
This sequence comes from Urocitellus parryii, assembly GCF_045843805.1. Lineage (NCBI taxonomy): Eukaryota > Metazoa > Chordata > Mammalia > Rodentia > Sciuridae > Urocitellus > Urocitellus parryii. The sequence goes on from NW_027553336.1 coordinate 20,999, forward strand.
TTCCAAGTTCTATCGCTATGGTTTGTGTCCTATTGAAGTAGCCCTAAGCAGAGACTGACGAGAATCACTTTCATTGAAAGGGGTTGCCAAGCTTCCAAAAAACTACGAGTTTCCTGAAATCTCAGGAAACATTTTTTCACCCAATCTTGATGAGACTTGCAGGTAATGATCAGTACACCAATCCCAATTGGCTCACCAAATTTCGTCCTTCTCGGTTAAACCGTTCCTTGGCAGGAACCGTTTTCATGTTTAGGTTTCACTCTGTTTTCTCCTATATGGATTCATGTGGTTGGAACTCTAAATCAAACACGGTTTGTGCTAGCTCTATGAAACTTGGCACAATAATGTAGTTCCAAGTTCTATCGCTATGGTTTGTGTCCTATTGAAGTACCCCCAAGCAGAGACTGACGAGAATCACTTTCATTGAAAGGGGTTGCCAAGTTTCCAAAAAAGTACGAGTTTCCTGAAATCTCAGCAAACATTTTTTCACCCAATCTTGATGATACTTGCAGGTAATGATCAGTACACCAATCCCACTGGGCTCACCAAATTTCGTTCTTCTCGGTTAAACCGTTCCTTTGCAGGAACCTTTTCCTGTTTAGGTTTTCACTCTGTTTTCTCCTATATGGATACATGTAGTTGGAACTCTAAATCAAACTCGGTTTGTGCTAGCTTCTTGAAACTTGCACAATAATGTAGTTCCAAGTTCTATCGCTATGGTTTGTGTCCTATTGAAGTAGCCCCAAGCAGAGACTGACGAGAATCACTTTCATTGAAAGGGGTTCACAAGCTTCCAAAATTCTACGAGTTTCCTGAAATCTCAGCAAACATTTTTTCACCCAATCTTGATGATACTTGCAGGTAATGATCAGTACACCAATCCCACTTGGCTCACCAAATTTCGTTCTTTTCGGTAAACCGTTCCTTTGCAGAAATCGTTTTCATGTTTAGGTTTCACTCTGTTTTCTCCTATATGGATACATGTAGTTGGAACTCTAAATCAAACACAGCTTGTGCTAGCTCTTTGAAACTTGGCACAATAATGTAGTTCCAAGTTCTATCGCTATGGTTTGTGTCCTATTGAAGTAGCCCCAAGCAGAGACTGACGAGAATCACTTTCATTGAAAGGGGTTGCCAAGCTTCCAAAAAACTACGAGTTTCCCTAAATCTCAGCAAACATTTTTTCACCCAATCTTGATGATACTTGCAGGTAATGATCAGTACACCAATCCCACTTGGCTCACCAAATTTTGTTCTTTTCGGTTAAACCGTTCCTTTGCAGGAACCGTTTTCATGTTTAGGTTTCACTCTGTTTTCTCTTATATGGATATATGTAATTGGAACTCTAAATCAAAACGGTTTGTGCTAGCTCTTTGAAACTTGGCACAATAATGTAGTTCCAAGTTCTATCGCTATGGTTTGTGTCCTATTGAAGTACCCCCAAGCAGAGACTGACGAGAATCACTTTCATTGAAAGGGGTTGCCAAGTTTCCAAAAAAGTACGAGTTTCCTGAAATCTCAGCAAACATTTTTTCACCCAATCTTGATGATACTTGCAGGTAATGATCAGTACACCAATCCCACTGGGCTCACCAAATTTCGTTCTTCTCGGTTAAACCGTTCCTTTGCAGGAACCTTTTCCTGTTTAGGTTTCACTCTGTTTTCTCCTATATGGATACATGTAGTTGGAACTCTAAATCAAACTCGGTTTGTGCTAGCTTCTTGAAACTTGCACAATAATGTAGTTCCAAGTTCTATCGCTATGGTTTGTGTCCTATTGAAGTAGCCCCAAGCAGAGACTGACGAGAATCACTTTCATTGAAAGGGGTTCACAAGCTTCCAAAATTCTACGAGTTTCCTGAAATCTCAGCAAACATTTTTTCACCCAATCTTGATGATACTTGCAGGTAATGATCAGTACACCAATCCCACTTGGCTCACCAAATTTCGTTCTTTTCGGTAAACCGTTCCTTTGCAGAAATCGTTTTTATGTTTAGGTTTCACTCTGTTTTCTCCTATATGGATACATGTAGTTGGAACTCTAAATCAAACACAGCTTGTGCTAGCTCTTTGAAACTTGGCACAATAATGTAGTTCCAAGTTCTATCGCTATGGTTTGTGTCCTATTGAAGTAGCCCCAAGCAGAGACTGACGAGAATCACTTTCATTGAAAGGGGTTGCCAAGCTTCCAAATAACTACGAGTTTCCTGAAATCTCAGCAAACATTTTTTCACCCAATCTGGATGAGACTTGCAGGTAATGATCGGTACACCAATCCCACTGGGCTCACCAAATTTCGTTCTTCTCGGTTAAACCGTTCCTTTGCAGGAACCGTTTTCATGTTTAGGTTTCACTCTGTTTTCTCCTATATGGATACATTTAGTTGGAACTCTAAATCAAACACGGTTTGTGCTAGCTCTTGGAAACTTGGCACAATAATGTAGTTCCAAGTTCTATCGCTATGGTTTGTGTCCTATTGAAGTAGCCCCAAGCAGAGACTGACGAGAATCACTTTCATTGAAAGGGTTTGACAAGCTTCCAAAAAACTACGAGATTCCTGAATCTCAGCAACCATATTTTCACCCAATCTTGATGATACTTGCAGGTAATGATCAGTACACCAATCCCACTTGGCTCACCAAATTTCGTTCTTCTCGGTTAAACCATTCCTTTGCAGGAACCGTTTTCATGTTTAGGTTTCACTCTGTTTTCTCCTATATGGATACATGTAGTTGGAACACTAAATCAAACACGGTTTGTGCTAGCTCTTTGATTCTTGGCACAATAATGTAGTTCCAAGTTTTATCGCTATGGTTTCTGATCTATTGAAGTAGCCCCAAGCAGAGACTGACGAGAATCACTTTAATTCAAAGGGGTTGACAAGCTTCGAAAAAACTACGAGTTTCCTGAAATCTCAGCAAACATTTTTTCACCCAATCTTGATGATACTAGCAGGTAATGATCAGTACACCATTCCCACTGGGCTCACCAAATTTCATTCTTCTCGGTTAAACCGTTCCTTTGCAGGAACCGTTTTCATGTTTAGGTTTCACTCTGTTTTCTGCTATTTGGATACATGTAGTTGGAACTCTAAATCAAACACGGTTTGTGCTAGCTCTTTGAAACTTGGCACAATAATGTAGTTCCAAGTTTTATCGCTATGGTTTCTGTCCTATTGAAGTAGCCCCAAGCAGAGACTGACGAGAATCACTTTAATTGAAAGGGATTGACAAGTTTCTCAAAACACTACGAGTTTCCTGAAATCTCAGCAAACATTTTTTCACCCAATCTTGATGATACTAGCAGGTAATGATCAGTACACCATTCCCACTGGGCTCACCAAATTTCATTCTTCTCGGTTAAACCGTTCCTTTGCAGGAACCGTTTTCATGTTTAGGTTTCACTCTGTTTTCTGCTATATGGATACATGTACTTGGAACTCTAAATCAAACACGGTTTGTGCTAACTCTTTGAAACTTACCACAATAATGTAGTTCCAAGTTCTATCGCTATGGTTTGTGTCCTATTGAAGTAGCCCCAAGCAGAGACTGACGAGAATCACTTTCATTGAAAGGGGTTCACAACCTTCCAAAATTCTACGAGTTTCCTGAAATCTCAGCAAACATTTTTTCACCCAATCTTGATGATATATGCAGGTAATGATCAGTACACCAATCCCACTTGGCTCACCAAATTTCGTTCTTTTCGGTTAAACCGTTCCTTTGCAGGAACCGTTTTCATGTTTAGGTTTCACTCTGTATTCTCTTATATGGATATATGTAGTTGGAACTATAAATCAAACATGGTTTCTGCTAGCTCTTTGAAACTTGGCACAATAATGTAGTTCCAAGTTCTATCGCTATGGTTTTTGTCCTATTGAAGTAGCCCCAAGCAGAGACTGACGAGAATCACTTTCATTGAAAGGGGTTGCCAAGCTTCCAAAAAGCTACGAGTTTCCTGAAATCTCAGCAAACATTTTTTCACCCAATCTTGATGATACTTGCAGGTAATGATCAGTACACCAATCCCACTGGGCTCACCAAATTTCGTTCTTCTCGGTTAAACCGTTCCTTTGCAGGAACCTTTTCCTTTTTAGGTTTCACTCTGTTTTCTCCTATATGGATACATGTAGTTGGAACTCTAAATCAAACTCGGTTTGTGCTAGCTTCTAGAAACTTGCACAATAATGTAGTTCCAAGTTCTATCTCTATGGTTTGTGGCCTATTGAAGTAGCCCCAAACAGAGACTGACGAGAATCACTTTCATTGAAAGGGGTTGCCAAGCTTCCAAAAAACTACGAGTTTCCTGAAATCTCAGCAAACATTTTTTCACCCAATCTTGATGATACTTGCAGGTAATGATCAGTACACCAATCCCACTTGGCTCACCAAATTTCGTTATTTTCGGTTAAACCGTTCCTTTGCAGAAACCGTTTTCATGTTTAGGTTTCACTCTGTTTTCTCCTATATGGATACATGTAGTTGGAACTCTAAATCAAACACGGTTTGTGCTAGCTCTTTGAAACTTGGCACAATAATGTAGTTCCAAGTTCTATCGCTATGGTTTGTGTCCTATTGAAGTAGCTCCAAGCAGAGACTGACGAGAATCACTTTCATTGAAAGGGGTTGCCAAGCTTCCAAAAAACTACGAGTTTCCTGAAATCTCAGCAAACCTTTTTTCACCCAATCTTGATGATACTTGCAGGTAATGATCAGTACACCAATCCCACTTGGCTCACCAAATTTCGTTCTTCTAGGTTAAACTGTTCCTTTGCAGGAACCATTTTCATGTTTAGGTTTCACTCTGTTTTCTCCTATATGGATACATGTAGTTGGAACTCTAAATCAAACACGGTTTGTGCTAGCTCTTTGAAACTTGGCACAATAATGTAGTTCCAAGTTCTATCACTATGGTTTGTGTCCTATTGAAGTAGCCCCAAGCAGAGACTGACGAGAATCACTTTCATTGAAAGGGGTTGCCAAGCTTCCAAAAAACTACGAGTTTCCTTAAAACACAGCAAACATTTTTTAACCCAATCTTGATGATACTTGCAGGTAATGATCAGTACACCAATCCCACTTGGCTCACCAAATTTCTTTCTTCTCGGTTAAACCGTTCCTTTGCAGGAACCGTTTTCCTGTTTAGGTTTCACTCTGTTTTCTCCTATATGGATACATGTAGTTGGAACTCTAAATCAAAGACGGTTTGTGCTAGCTCTTTGAAACTTGGCACAATAATGTAGTTCCCAGTTTTATCGCTATGGTTTGTGTCCTATTGAAGTAGCCCCAAGCAGAGACTGACGAGAATCACTTTCATTGAAAGGGGATGCCAAGCTTCCAAAGAACTACGAGTTTCCTGAAATCTCAGCAACCATATTTTCACCCAATCTTGATGATACTTGCAGGTAATGATCAGTACACCAATCCCACTTGATTCACCAAATTTTGTTCTTTTCGGTTACACCGTTCCTTTGCAGGAACCGTTTTCATGATTAGGTTTCACTCTGTTATCTCCTATATGGATACATGTAGTTGGAACTCTAAATCAAACACGGTTTGTGCTAGCTCTTTGAAACTTGGCACAATAATGTAGTTCCAAGTTCTATCTCTATGGTTTGTGTCCTATTGAAGTAGCCCCAAGCATAAACTGACGAGAATCACTTTCATTGAAAGGGGTTGCCAAGCTTCCAAAAAACTACGAGTTTCCTGAAATCTCAGCAAACATTTTTTCACTCAATCTTGATGATACTTGCAGGTAATGATCAGTACACCAATCCCACTTGGTTCACCAAATTTCGTTCTTTTTGGTTAAACCGTTCCTTTGCAGGAACCGTTTTCATGTTTAGGTTTCACTCTGTTTTCTCCTATATGGATACATGTAGTTGGAACGCTAAATAAAACACGGTTTGTGCTAGCTCTTTGAAACATGGCACAATAATGTAGTTCCAAGTTCTATCGCTATGGTTTGTGTCCTATTGAAGTAGCCCCAACAGAGACTGACGAGAATCACTTTCATTGAAAGGGGTTGCCAAGCTTCCAAAAAACTACGAGTTTCCTGAAATCTCAGCAAACATTTTTTCACTCAATCTTGATGATACTTGCAGGTAATGATCAGTACACCAATCCCACTTGGCTCACCAAATTTCGTTATTCTCGGTTATACCGTTCCTTTGCAGGAACCGTTTTCATGTTTAGGTTTCACTCTGTTTTCTCCTATATGGATACATGTAGTTGGAACTCTAAATCAAACACGGTTTGTGCTAGCTCTTTGAAACTTGGCACAATAATGTAGTTCCAAGTTCTATCGCTATGGTTTGTGTCCTATTGAAGTAGCCCCAAGCAGAGAATGACGAGAATCACTTTCATTGAAAGGGGTTGCCAAGCTTCCAAAAAATTACGAGTTTCCTGAAATCTCAGCAAACATTTTTTCACCCAATCTTGATGATACTTGCAGGTAATGATCAGTACACCAATCCCACTGGGCTCACCAAATTTCGTTCTTCTCAGTTAAACTGTTCCTTTGCAGGAACCGTTTTCATGTTTAGGTTTCACTCTGTTTTCTCCTATATGGATACATGTAGTTGGAACTCTAAATCAAACACGGTTTGTGCTACCTCTTTGAAACTTGGCACAATAATGTAGTTCCAAGTTCTATCGCAATGGTTTGTGTCCTATTGAGGTAGCCCCAAGCAGAGACTGACGAGAATCACTTTCATTGAAAGGGGTTGCCAAGCTTTCCAAAAAACTACGAGTTTCCTGAAATCTCAGCAAACTTTTTTCACCCAATCTTGATGATACTTGCAGGTAATGATCAGTACACCAATCCCACTTGGCTCACCAAATTTTTTTCTTCTCAGTTAAATGGTTCATTTAAAGGAACCGTTTTCATGATTAGGTTTCACTCTGTTTTCTCCTATATGGATACACGTAGTTGGAACTCTAAATCAAACACGGTTTGTGCTAGCTCTTTGAAACTTACCACAATAATGTAGTTCCGAGTTCTATCGCTATGGTTTGTGTCCTATTGAAGTAGCCCCAAGCAGAGACTGACGAGAATCACTTTCATTGAAAGGGGTTGCCAAGCTTCCAAAACACTACGAGTTTCCTGAAATCTCAGGAAACATTTTTTCACCCAATCTTGATGATACTTGCAGGTAATGATCAGTACACCAATCCCACTTGGCTCACAAAATTTCGTTCTTCTCGGTTAAACCGTTCCTTTGCAGTAATAGTTTTCATGTTTAGGTTTCACTCTGTTTTCTCCAATATGGATATATGTAGTTGGAACTCTAAATCAAACACGGTTTGTGCTAGCTCTTTGAAACATGGCACAATAATGTAGTTCCAAGTTCTATCGCTATTGTTTGTGTCCTATTGAAGTAGCCCCAAGCAGAGACTGACGAGAATCACTTTCATTGAAAGGGGTTGCCAAGCTTCCAAAAAACTACGAGTTTCCTGAAATCTCAGCAAACATTTTTTCACCCAATCTTGATGATACTTGCAGGTAATGATCAGTACACCAATCCAACTGGGCTCACCAAATTTCGTTCTTCTCGGTTAAACCGTTCATTTGTAGGAACCGTTTTCATGTTTAGGTTTCACTCTGTTTTCTCCTATATGGATACATGTAGTTGGAACTCTAAATCAAAGACGGTTTGTGCTAGCTCTTTGAAACTTGGCACAATAATGTAGTTCCCAGTTTTATCGCTATGGTTTGTGTCCTATTGAAGTAGCCCCAAGCAGAGACTGACGAGAATCACTTTCATTGAAAGGGGATGCCAAGCTTCCAAAGAACTACGAGTTTCCTGAAATCTCAGCAACAATATTTTCACCCAATCTTGATGATACTTGCAGGTAATGATCAGTACACCAATCCCACTTGGTTCACCAAATTTCGTTCTTTTTGGTTAAACCGTTCCTTTGCAGGAACCGTTTTCATGATTAGGTTTCACTCTGTTATCTCCTATATGGATACATGTAGTTGGAACTCTAAATCAAACGCGGTTTGTGCTAGCTCTTTGAAACTTGGCACAATAATGTAGTTCCAAGTTCTATCTCTATGGTTTGTGTCCTATTGAAGTAGCCCCAAGCAGAGACTGACGAGAATCACTTTCATTGAAAGGGGTTGCCAAGCTTCCAAAAAACTACGAGTTTCCTGAAATCTCAGCAAACTTTTTTTCACTCAATCTTGATTATACTTGCAGGTAATGATCACTACACCAATCCCACTTGGCTCACCAAATTTCGTTCTTCTCGGTTATACCGTTCCTTTGCAGGAACCGTTTTCATGTTTAGGTTTCACTCTGTTTTCTCCTATATGGATACATGTACTTGGAACTCTAAATCAAACACGGTTTGTGCTAGCTCTTTGAAACTTGGCACAATAATGTAGTTCCAAGTTCTATCGCTATGGTTTGTGTCCTATTGAAGTAGCCCCAAGCAGAGACTGACGAGAATCACTTTCATTGAAAGGGGTTGCCAAGCTTCCAAAAAACTACGAGTTTCCTGAAATCTCAGCAAACATTTTTTCACCCAATCTTGATGATACTTGCAGGTAATGATCAGTACACCAATCCGACTTGGCTCACCAAATTTCATTCTTCTCGGTTAAACCGTTCCTTTGCAGGAACCGTTTTCATGTTTAGGTTTCACTCTGTTTTCTCCTATATGGATACATGTAGTTGGAACTCTAAATCAAACACGGTTTGTGCTAGCTCTTTGAAACTTGGCACAATAATGTAGTTCCAAGTTCTATCGCTATTGTTTGTGTCCTATTGAAGTAGCCCCAAGCAGAGACTGACGAGAATCACTTTCATTGAAAGGGGTTGCCAAGCTTCCAAAAAACTATGAGTTTCCTGAAATCTCAGCAAACATTTTTTCACCCAATCTTGATGACACTTGCAGGTAATGATCAGTACACCAATCCAACTGTGCTCACCAAATTTTGTTCTTCTCAGTTAAACCGTTCATTTGTAGGAACCGTTTTCCTGTTTAGGTTTCACTCTGTTTTCTCCTATATGGATACATGTAGTTGGAACTCTAAATCAAAGACGGTTTGTGCTAGCTCTTTGAAACTTGGCACAATAATGTAGTTCCAAGTTCTATCACTATGGTTTGTGTCCTATTGAAGTAGCCCCATGCAGAGACTGACGAGAATCACTTTCATTGAAAGGGGTTGCCAAGCTTCCAAAAAACTACGAGTTTCCTGAAATCTCAGCAAACATTTTTTCACTCAATCTTGATGATACTTGCAGGTAATGATCAGTACACCAATCCCACTTGGCTCACCAAATTTCGTTCTTCTCGGTTATACCGTTCCTTTGCAGGAACCGTTTTCATGTTTAGGTTTCACTCTGTTTTCTCCTATATGGATACATGTAGTTGGAACTCTAAATCAAACACGGTTTGTGCTAGCTCTTTGAAACTTGGCACAATAATGTAGTTCAAAGTTCTATCGCTATGGTTTGTGTCCTATTGAAGTAGCCCCAAGCAGAGACTGACGAGAATCACTTTCATTGAAAGGGGTTGCCAAGCTTCCAAAAAACTACGAGTTTCCTGAAATCTCAGCAAACATTTTTTCACCCACTCTTGATGAGACTTGCAGGTAATGATCAGTACACCAATCCCACTTGGCTCACCAAATTTCGTTCTTCTAGGTTAAACCGTTCCTTTGCAGGAACCGTTTTCATGTTTAGGTTTCACTCTGTTTTCTCCTATATGGATACATGTAGTTGGAACTCTAAATCAAACACGGTTTGTGCTAGCTCTTTGAAACTTGGCACAATAATGTAGTTCCAAGTTCTATCGCTATGGTTTGTGTCCTATTGAAGTAGCCCCAAGCAGAGACTGAGGAGAATCACTTTTATTGAAAGGTGTTGCCAAGCTTCCAAAAAACTACGAGTTTCCTGTAAACTCAGCAAACATTTTTTCACCCAATCTTGATGATACTTGCAGGTAATGATCAGTACACCAATCCCACTTGGCTCACCAAATTTCTTTCTTCTCGGTTAAACCGTTCCTTTGCAGGAACCGTTTTCCTGTTTAGGTTTCACTCTGTTTTCTCCTATATGGATACATGTAGTTGGAACGCTAAATCAAACACGGTTTGTGCTAGCTCTTTGAAACTTGGCATAATAATGTAGTTCCAAGTGCTATCGCTATGGTTTGTGTCCTATTGAAGTAGCCCCAAGCAGAGACTGACGAGAATCACTTTCATTGAAAGGGGTTGCCAAGCTTCCAAAAAACTACGAGTTTCCTGAAATCTCCGCAAACATTTTTTCACCCAATCTTGATGAGACTTGCAGGTAATGATCAGTACACCAATCCCACTGGGCTCACCAAATTTCGTTCTTCTCGGTTAAACCGTTCCTATCCACGAACCGTTTTCATGATTAGGTTTCACTCTGTTTTCTCCTATATGGTTATATGTAGTTGGAACTCTAAATCAAACACGGTTTGTGCTAGCTCTTTCAAACATGGCACAATAATGTAGTTCCAAGTTCTATCGCTTTGGTTTGTGTCCTATTGAAGTAGCCCCAAGCAGAGACTGACGAGAATCACTTTCATTGAAAGGGGTTGCCAAGCTTCCAAAAAACTACGAGTTTCCTGAAATCTCCGCAAACATTTTTTCACCCAATCTTGATGAGACTTGCAGGTAATGATCAGTACACCAATCCCACTTGGCTCACCAAATTTCATTCTTCTCGGTTAAACCGTTCCTTTGCAGGAACCGTTTTCATGTTTAGGTTTCACTCTGTTTTCTCCAATATGGATACATGTAGTTGGAACTCTAAATCAAACACGGTTTGTGCTAGCTCTTTGAAACTTGGCACAATAATATAGTTCCAAGTTCTATGGCTATGGTTTGTGTGCTATTGAAGTAGCCCCAAGCAGAGACTGACGAGAATCACTTACATTGAAAGGGGTTGCTAAGCTTCCAAAAAACTACGAGTTTCCTGAAATCTCAGCAAATATTTTTCACCCAATCTTGATGATACGTGCAGGTAATGATCAGTACACCAATCCCACTGGGCTCACCAAATTTCGTTCTTCTCGGTTAAACCGTTCCTTTGCAGGAACCGTTTTCATAATTTAGGTTTCACTCTGTTTTCTCCTATATGGATACATGTAGTTGGAACTCTAAATCAAACACGGTTTGTGCTAGCTCTTTGAAACTTGGTACAATAATGTAGTTCCAAGTTCTATCGTTATGGTTTGTGTGCTATTGAAGTAGCCCCAAGCAGAGACTGACGAGAATCACTTTCATTGAAAGGGGTAGCCAAGCTTCCAAAAAACTACGAGTTTCCTGAAATCTCAGCAAACATTTTTTCACCCAATCTTGATGATACTTGCAGGTAATGATCAGTACACCAATCCCAACTGGGCTCACCAAATTTCGTTCTTCTCGGTTAAACCGTTCATTTGTAGGAACCGTTTTCATGTTTAGGTTTCACTCTGTTTTCTCCTATATGGATACATGTAGTTGGAACGCTAAATCAAAGACGGTTTGTGCTAGCTTTTTGAAACTTGGCACATTAATGTAGTTCCCAGTTTTATCGCTATGGTTTGTGTCCTATTGAAGTAGCCCCAAGCAGAGACTGACGAGAATCACTTTCATTGAAAGGGGTTGCCAAGCTTCCAAAAAACTACGAGTTTCCTGAAATCTCAGCAAACATTTTTTCACCCAATCTTGATGATACTTGCAGGTAATGATCAGTACACCAATCCAACTGGGCTCACCAAATTTCGTTCTTCTCGGTTAAACCGTTCATTTGTAGGAACCGTTTTCATGTTTAGGTTTCACTCTGTTTTCTCCTATATGGATACATGTAGTTGGAACGCTAAATCAAAGACGGTTTGTGCTAGCTTTTTGAAACTTGGCACAATAATGTAGTTCCCAGTTTTATCGCTATGGTTTGTGTCCTATTGAAGTAGACCCAAGCAGAGACTGACGAGAATCACTTTCATTGAAAGGGGTTGCCAAGCTTCCAAAAAACTACGAGTTTCCTGAAATCTCAGCAACCATATTTTCACCCAATCTTGATGATACTTGCAGGTAATGATCAGTACACCAATCCCACTTGGTTCACCAAATTTCATTCTTTTCGGTTACACCGTTCCTTTGCAGGAACCGTTTTCATGATTAGGTTTCACTCTGTTTTCTCCTATATGGATATATGTATTTGGAACTCTAAATCAAACACGGTTTGTGCTAGCTCTTTGAAACTTGGCACAATAATGTAGTTCCAAGTTCTATCGCTATGGTTTGTGTCCTATTGAAGTAGCCCCAAGCAGAGACTGACGAGAATCACTTTCATTGAAAGGGGTTGCCAAGCTTCCAAAAAACTACGAGTTTCCTGAAATCTCAGCAAACGTTTTTTCACTCAATCTTGATGATACTTGCAGGTAATGAACAGTACACCAATCCCACTTGGCTCACCAAATTTTGTTCTTCTATGTTAAACCGTTCCTTTGTAGGAACCGTTTTCATGTTTAGGTTTCACTCTGTTTTCTCCTATATGGATACATGTATTTGGAACGCTAAATCAAACACGGTTTGTGCTAGCTCTTTGAAACTTGGCACAATAATGTAGTTCCAAGTTCTATCGCTATTGTTTGTGTCCTATTGAAGTAGCCCCAAGAAGAGACTGACGAGAATCACTTTCATTGAAAGGGGTTGAGAAGCTTCCAAAAAACTACGAGATTCCTGAAATCTCAGCAACCATGTTTTCACCCAATCTAGATGATACTTGCAGGTAATGATCAGTACACCATTCGAACTGGGCTCACCAAATTTCGTTCTTCTCTGTTAAACCGTTCATTTGTAGGAACCGTTTTCATGTTTAGGTTTCACTCTGTTTTCTCCTATATGGATACATGCAGTTGGAACTCTAAATCAAAGACGGTTTGTGCTAGCTCTTTGAAACTTGGCACAATAATGTAGTTCCCAGTTTTATCGCTATGGTTTGTGTCCTATTGAAGTAGCCCCAAGCAGAGACTGACGAGAATCACTTTCATTGAAAGGGGTTGCCAAGCTTCCAAAAAACTACGAGTTTCCTGAAATCTCAGCAAACATTTTTTCACCCACTCATGATGATACTTGCAGGTAATGATCAGTACACCAATCCCACTTGGCTCACCAAATTTCGTTCTTCTCGCTTAAACCGTTCCTTTGCAGGAACCGTTTTCATGTTTAGGTTTCACTTTGTTTTCTCCTATATGGATACATGTAGTTGGAACTCTAAATCAAACACGGTTTGTGCTAGCTCTTTGAAACTTGTCACAATAATGTAGTTCCAAGTTCTATCGCTATGGTTTGTGTCCTATTGAAGTAGCCCCAAGCAGAGACTGACGAGAATCACTTTCATTGAAAGGGGTTGCCAAGCTTCCAAAAAACTACGAGTTTCCTGAAATCTCAGCAAACATTTTTTCACCCAATCTTGATGATACTTGCAGGTAATGATCAGTACACCAATCCCACTGGGCTCACCAAATTTCGTTCTTCTCGGTTAAACCATTCCTTTGCAGGAACCGTTTTCATGTTTAGGTTTCACTCTGTTTTCTCCTATATGGATACATGTAGTTGGAACTCTAAATCAAACACGGTTTGTGCTAGCTCTTTGAAACTTGGCACAATAATGTAGTTCCAAGTTCTATCGCTATGGTTTGTGTCCTATTGAAGTAGCCCCAAGCAGAGACTGACGAGAATCACTTTCATTGAAAGGGGTTGCCAAGCTTCCAAAAAACTACGAGTTTCCTGAAATCTCCGCAAATATTTTTTCACCCAATCTTGATGAGACTTGCAGGTAATGATCAGTACACCAATCCCACTTGGCTCACCAAATTTCATTCTTCTCGGTTAAACCGTTCCTTTACAGGAACCGTTTTCATGTTTAGGTTTCACTCTGTTTTCTCCTATATGGATACATGTAGTTGGAACTCTAAATCAAACACGGTTTGTGCTAGCTCTTTGAAACTTGGCACAATAATGTAGTTCCAAGTTCTATCGCTATGGTTTGTGTCCTATTGAAGTAGCCCCAAGCAGAGACTGACGAGAATCACTTACATTGAAAGGGGTTGCCAATCTTCCAAAAAACTACGAGTTTCCTGAAATCTCAGCAAACATTTTTTCACCCAATCTTGATGATACTTGCAGGTAATGATCAGTACACCAATCCAACTGGGCTCACCAAATTTCGTTCTTCTCGGTTAAACCGTTCATTTGTAGGAACCCTTTTCATGTTTAGGTTTCACTCTGTTTTCTCCTATATGGATACATGTAGTTGGAACTCTAAATCAAAGACGGTTTCTGCTAGCTCTTTGAAACTTGGCACAATAATGTAGTTCCCAGTTTTATCGCTATGGTTTGTGTCCTATTGAAGTAGCCCCAAGCAGAGACTGACGAGAATCACTTTCATTGAAAGGGGTTGCCAAGCTTCCAAAAAACTACGAGTTTCCTGAAATCTCAGCAACCATATTTTCACCCAATCTTGATGATACTTGCAGGTAATGATCAGTACACCAATCCCACTTGGTTCACCAAATTTCATTCTTTTCGGTTACACCGTTCCTTTGCAGGAACCGTTTTCCTGTTTAGGTTTCACTCTGTTTTCTCCTATATGGATACATGTATTTGGAACTCTAAATCAAACACGGTTTGTGCTAGCTCTTTGAAACTTGGCACAATAATGTAGATCCAAGTTCTATCGCTATGGTTTGTGTCCTATTGAAGTAGCCCCAAGCAGAGACTGACGAGAATCACTTTCATTGAAAGGGGTTGCCAAGCTTCCAAAAAACTACGAGTTTCCTGAAATCTCAGCAAACATTTTTTCACCCAATCTTGATGATACTTGCAGGTAATGATCAGTACACCAATCCCACTTGGCTCACCAAATTTCATTCTTCTCGGTTAAACCGTTCCTTTGCAGGAACCGTTTTCATGTTTAGGTTTCACTTTGTTTTCTCCTATATGGATACATGTAGTTGGAACTGTAAATCAAACACGGTTTGTGCTAGCTCTTTGAAACTTGGCACAGTAATGTAGTTCCAAGTTCTATCGCTATGGTTTGTGTCCTATTGAAGTAGCCCCAAGTAGAGAGTGACGAGAATCACTTACATTGAAAGGGGTTGCCAAGCTTCCAAAAAACTACGAGTTTCCTGAAATCTCAGCAAACATTTTTTCACCCAATCTTGATGATACTTGCAGGTAATGATCAGTACACCAATCCCACTGGGCTCACCAAATTTCGTTCTTCTCGGTTAAACCATTCCTTTGCAGGAACCGTTTTCATGTTTAGGTTTCACTCTGTTTTCTCCTATATGGTTATATGTAGTTGGAACTCTAAATCAAACATGGTTTGTGCTAGCTCTTTGAAACATGGCACAATAATGTAGTTCCAAGTTCTATCGCTATTGTTTGTGTCCTATTGATGTAGCCCCAAGCAGAGACTGACGAGAATCTCTTTCATTGAAAGGGGTTGCCAAGCTTCCAAAAAACTACGAGTTTCCTGAAATCTCATCAACCATATTTTCACCCAATCTTGATGATACTTGCAGGTAATGATCAGTACACCAATCCAACTGGGCTCACCAAATTTCGTTCTTCTCGGTTAAACCGTTCATTTGTAGGAACCCTTTTCATGTTTAGGTTTCACTCTGTTTTCTCCTATATGGATACATGTAGTTGGAACTCTAAATCAAACCCGGTTTGTGCTAGCTCTTTGAAACTTGGCACAATAATGTAGTTCCAAGTTCTATCGCTATGGTTTGTGTCCTATTGAAGTAGCCCCAAGCAGAGACTGACGAGAATCACTTTCATTGAAAGGGGTTGCCAAGCTTCCAAAAAATACGAGTTTCCTGAAATCTCAGCAAACCTTTTTTCACCCAATCTTGATGATACTTGCAGGTAATGATCAGTACACCAATCCCACTTGGTTCACCAAATTTCATTCTTTTCGGTTACACCGTTCCTTTGCAGGAACCGTTTTCATGATTAGGTTTCACTCTGTTTTCTCCTATATGGATACATGTAGTTGGAACTCTAAATCAAACACGGTTTGTGCTAGCTCTTTGAAACTTGGCACAATAATGTAGATCCAAGTTCTATCGCTATGGTTTGTGTCCTATTGAAGTAGCCCCAAGCAGAGACTGACGAGAATCACTTTCATTGAAAGGGGTTGCCAAGCTTCCAAAAAACTACGAGTTTCCTGAAATCTCAGCAAACATTTTTTCACCCAATCTTGATGATACTTGCAGGTAATGATCAGTACACCAATCCCACTGGGCTCACCAAATTTCGTTCTTCTCGGTTAAACCGTTCCTTTGCAGGAACCGTTTTCATGTTTAGGTTTCACTCTGTTTTCTCCTATATGGATATATGTAGTTGGAACTCTAAATCAAACACGGTTTGTGCTAGCTCTTTGAAACATGGCACAATAATGTAGTTCGAACTTCTATCGCTATGGTTTGTGTCCTATTGAAGTAGCCCCAAGCAGAGACTGACGAGAATCACTTTCATTGAAAGGGGTTGCCAAGCTTCCAAAAAACTACGAGTTTCCTGAAATCTCAGCAAACTTTTTTTCATTCAATCTTGATGATAATTGTAGGTAATGAACAGTACACCAATCCCACTTGGCTCACCAAATTTCGTTCTTCTAGGTTAAACCGTTCCTTTGCAGGAACCATTTTCATGTTTAGGTTTCACTCTGTTTTCTCCTATATGGATACATGTAGTTGGAACTCTAAATCAAACACGGTTTGTGCTAGCTCTTTGAAACTTGGCACAATAATGTAGTTCCAAGTTCTATCGCTATGGTTTGTGTCCTATTGAAGTAGCCCCAAGCAGAGACTGACGAGAATCACTTTTATTGAAAGGGGTTGCCAAGCTTCCAAAAAACTACGAGTTTCCTGAAATCTCAGCAAACATTTTTTCACCCAATCTTGATGATACTTGCAGGTAATGATCAGTACACCAATCCCACTTGGCTCACCAAATTTCGTTCTTCTCGGTTAAACCGTTCCTTTGCAGGAACCGTTTTCCTGTTTAGGTTTCACTCTGTTTTCTCCTATATGGATACATGTAGTTGGTACTCTAAGTCAAACACGGTTTGTGCTAGCTCTTTGAAACTTGGCACAATAATGTAGTTCCAAGTTCTATCGCTATGGTTTGTGTCCTATTGAAGTAGCCCCAAGCAGAGACTGACGAGAATCACTTTCATTGAAAGGGGTTGCCAAGCTTCCAAAAAACTACGAGTTTCCTGAAATCTCAGCAAACATTTTTTCACCCAATCTTGATGAGACTTGCAGGTAATGATCACTACACCAATCCCACTGGGCTCACCAAATTTTGTTCTTCTCGGTTAAACCGTTCCTTTGCAGGAACCGTTTTCATGTTTAGGTTTCACTCTGTTTTCTCCTATATGGATATATGTAGTTGGAACTCTAAATCAAACATGGTTTGTGCTAGCTCTTTGAAACATGGCACAATAATGTAGTTCCAAGTTCTATCGCTATGGTTTGTGTCCTATTGAAGTAGTCCCAAGCAGATACTGACGAGAATCACTTTCATTGAAAGGGGTTGCCAAGCTTCCAAAAAACTACGAGTTTCCTGAAATCTCATCAACCATATTTTCACCCAATCTTGATGATACTTGCAGGTAATGATCAGTACACCAATCCCACTTTGTTCACCAAATTTCATTCTTCTCGGTTAAACCGTTCCTTTGCAGGAACCGTTTTCATGTTTAGGTTTCACTCTGTTTTCTCCTACATGGATACATGTAGTTGGAACTCTAAATCAAACACGGTTTGTGCTAGCTCTTTGAAACTTGGCACAATAATGTAGTTCCAAGTTCTATCGCTATGGTTTGTGTCCTATTGAAGTAGCCCCAAGCAGAGACTGACGAGAATCACTTTCATTGAAGGGTTGCCAAGCTTCCAAAAAACTACGAGTTTCCTGAAATCTCAGCAAACATTTTTTCACTCAATCTTGATGATACTTGCAGGTAATGATCAGTACACCAACCCCACTTGGCTCACCATATTTCGTTATTCTCGGTTATACCGTTCCTTTGCAGGAACCGTTTTCATGTTTAGGTTTCACTCTGTTTTCTCCTATATGGATACATGTAGTTGGAACTCTAAATCAAACACGGTTTGTGCTAGCTCTTTGAAACTTGGTACAATAATGTAGTTCCAAGTTCTATCGTTATGGTTTGTGTGCTATTGAAGTAGCCCCAAGCAGAGACTGACGAGAATCACTTTCATTGAAAGGGGTTGCCAAGCTTCCAAAAACTACGAGTTTCCGGAAATCTCAGCAAACTTTTTTTCACCCAATCTTGATGATACTTGCAGGTAATGAAGAGTACACCAATCCCACTTGGCTCACCAAATTTCGTTCTTCTCGATTAAACCGTTCCTTTGCAGGAACCGTTTTCCTGTTTAGGTTTCACTCTGTTTTCTCCTATATGGATACATGTAGTTGGCACTCTAAATCAAACACTGTTTGTCCTACCTCTTTGAAACGTGGCATAATAATGTAGTTCCAAGTTCTATCGCTATGGTTTGTGTCCTATTGAAGTAGCCCCAAGCACAGACTGACGAGAATCACTTTCATTGAAAGGGGTTGCCAAGCTTCCAAAAAACTACGAGATTCCTGAAATCTCAGCAACCATATTTTCACCCAATGTTGATGATACTTGCAGGTAATGATCAGTACACCACTCCCACTTTGTTCACCAAATTTCGTTCTTTTCGGTTAAACCGTTCCTTTGCAGGAACCGTTTTCATGTTTAGGTTTCACTCTGTTTTCTCCTATATGTATACATGTAGTTGGAACTCTAAATCAAACACGGTTTGTGCTAGCTCTTTGAAACTTGGCACAATAATGTAGTTCCAAGTTCTATCGCTATGGTTTGTGTCCTATTGAAGTAGCCCCAAGCAGAGACTGACGAGAATCACTTTCATTGAAAGGGGTTGCCAAGCTTCCAAAAAACTACGAGTTTCCTGAAATCTCAGCAAACATTTTTTCACCCAATCTTGATGATACTTGCAGGTAATGATCAGTACACCAATCCAACTGGGCTCACCAAATTTCGTTCTTCTCGGTTAAACCGTTCATTTGTAGGAACCGTTTTCATGTTTAGGTTTCACTCTGTTTTCTCCTATATGGATACATGTAGTTGGAACTCTAAATCAAACACGGTTTGTGCTAGCTCTTTGAAACTTGGCACAATAATGTAGTTCCAAGTTCTATCGCTATCGTTTGTGTCCTATTGAAGTAGCCCCAAGCAGAGACTGACGAGAATCACTTTCATTGAAGGGTTGCCAAGCTTCCAAAAAACTACGAGTTTCCTGAAATCTCAGCAAACATTTTTTCACTTAATCTTGATGATACTTGCAGGTAATGATCAGTACACCAACCCCACTTGGCTCACCAGATTTCGTTATTCTCGGTTATACCGTTCCTTTGCAGGAACCGTTTTCATGTTTAGGTTTCACTCTGTTTTCTCCTATATGGATACATGTAGTTGGAACTCTAAATCAAACACGGTTTGTGCTAGCTCTTTGAAACTTGGCACAATAATGTAGTTCCAAGTTCTATCGCTATGGTTTGTGTCCAATTGAAGTAGCCCCAAGCAGAGACTGACGAGAATCACTTTCATTGAATGGGGTTGCCAAGCTTCCAAAAAACTACGAGTTTCCTGAAATATCAGCAAACTTTTTTTCACCCAATCTTGATGATATTTGCAGGTAATGATCTGTACACCAATCCCACTTGGCTCACCAAATTTGTTTTTTTCAGTTAAACGGTTCCTTTGCAAGAACCGTTTTAATGTTTAGGTTTCACTCTGT
>NW_027553337.1:0-40780 GCF_045843805.1 Urocitellus parryii
GCAAAGGAACGGTTTAACCTAGAAAAACGAAATTTGGTGAGCCATGTGGGATTGGTGTACTGATCACTACCTGCCAGTATCATCAAGATTGGGTGAAAAAATGTTTGCTGAGATTCAGGAAACTCGTAGTTTTTTGGAAGCTTGGCAACCCCTTTCAATGAAAGTGATTCTTGTCAGTCTCTGCTTGGGGCTACTTCAATAGGACACAAACCATAGCGATAGGACTTGGAACTACATTATTTTGCCAAGTTTCAAAGAGGTAGCACAAACCGCGTTTGATTTAGAGTTCCAAATACATGTATCCATATGGGAGAAAACAGAGTGAACCTAAACATGAAAACGGTTACTGCAAAGGAACGGTTTAACCTAGAAGAAAAAGTTGGGTGAGGCAAGTGGGATTGGTGTACTGATCATGACCTGCCAGTATCATCCAGATTGGGTGAAAAAATGTTTGCTGAGATTTCAGGAAACCGTAGTTTTTTGGAAGCTTGGCAAGCCCTTTCAATGAAAGTGATTCTCGTCAGTCTCTGCTTGGGGCTACTTCAATAGGACACAAACCATAGCGATAGAACTTGGAACTACATTATTGTGCCAAGTTTCAAAGAGCTAGCACAAACCATGTTTGATTTAGAGTTCCAACTACATGTATCCACACCTGAGAAAACAGAGTGAAACCTAAACATGAAATCGGTTACTGCAAAAGAACGGTTTAATCTAGAAGAACGAAATTTGGTGAGCCAAGTGAGATTGGTGTACTGATCATTACCTGCAAGTATCATCAAGTTTGGGTGAAAAAATGTTTGCTGAGATTTCAGGAAACTCGTAGTTTTTTGGAAGCTTGGCAACCCCTTTCAACGAAAGTGATTCTCGTTAGTCTCTGCTTGGGGCTACTTCAATAGGACACAAACCATAGTGATAGAACGTGGAACTACATTATTGTGCCAAGTTTCAAGAGCTTGCACAAACCGTGTTTGATTTAGAGTTCCAACTACATGTATCCATACCTGAGAAAACAGAGTGAAACCTAAACATGAAACGGTTACTGAAAAGGAACGTTTTAACCTAGAAGAACGAAATTTGGTGAGCAAAGTGGGATTGGTGTACTGATCATTACCTGCGAGTATCATCAAGATTGGGTGAAAAAATGTTTGCTGAGATTTCAGGAAACTCGTAGTTTTTTGGAAGCTTGGCAACCTTTTTCAATGAAAGTGATTCTCATCAGTCTCTGTTTGGGGCTACTTCAATAGGACACAAACCGTAGCGATAGAACTTGGAACTACATTATTGTGCCAAGTTTCAAAGAGCTAGCACAAACCGTGTTTGATTTAGAGTTCCAACTACATGTATCCATATAGGAGAAAATAGAGTGAAACCTAAACATGAAAAGGGTTACTGCAAAGGAGCGGTTTAATATAGAAGACGAAATTTGGTGAGCCAAGTGGGATTGGTGTACTGATCATTACCTGCGAGTATCATCAAGATTGGGTGAAAAAATGTTTGCTGAGATTTCAGGAAACTCGTAGTTTTTTGGAAGCTTGGCAACCCCTTTCAATGAAAGTGATTCTCGTCAGTCTCTGCTTGGGGCTACTTCAATAGGACACAAACCGTAGCGATAGAACTTGGAACTACATTATTGTGCCAAGTTTCAAAGAGCTAGCACGAACCGGTTTGATTTAGAGTTCCAATACATGGATCCATATAGGAAAAAACAGAGTGAAACCTAAACCTGAAAGGGTTACTGCAAAGGAACGGTTTAACCTAGAAAAACGAAATTTGGTGAGCCAAGTGGGATTGGTGTACTGATCACTACCTGCCAGTATCATCAAGATTGGGTGAAAAAATGTTTGCTGAGATTTCAGGAAACTCGTAGTTTTTTGGAAGCTTGGCAACCCCTTTCAATGAAAGTGATTCTTGTCAGTCTCTGCTTGGGGCTACTTCAATAGGACACAAACCATAGTGATAGGACTTGGAACTACATTATTGTGCCAAGTTTCAAAGAGCTAGCACAAACCGTGTTTTATTTAGATTTCCAAATACATGTATCCATATAGGAGAAAACAGAGTGAAACCTAAACATGAAAACGGTTACTGCAAAGGAACGGTTAACCTAGAAGATCGAAGTTGGATGAGCCAAGTGGGATTGGTGTACTGATCATTACCTGCCAGTATCATCAAGATTGGGTGAAAAAATGTTTGCTTAGATTTCAGGAAACTCGTAGTTTTTTGAAAGCTTGGCAACTCTTTTCCTTGAAAGTGAATCTCCTCAGTCTCTGCTTGGGGCTACTTCAATAGGACACAAACCTTAGCGATAGAACGTGAACTACATTATTGTGCCAAGTTTCAAAGAGCTAGCACAAACCGTGTTTGATTTAGAGTTCCAACTACATGTATCCATATAGGAGAAAACAGAGTGAAACCTAAACATGAAAAGGGTTACTGCAAAGGAACGGTTTAAGCTAGAAGACGAAATTTGGTGAGCCAAGTGGGATTGGTGTACTGATCATTACCTGCGAGTATCATCAAGATTGGGTGCAAAAATGTTTGCTGAGATTTCAGGAACTCGTAGTTTTTTGGAAGCTTAGCAACCCCTTTCAATGAAGTGATTCTCGTCAGTCTCTGCTTGGGGCTACTTCAATAGGACACAACCATAGCGATAGGACTTGGAACTACATTATTGTGCCAAGTTTCAAAGAGCTAGCACAAACCATGTTTGATTTAGAGTTCCAACTACATGTATCCATATAGGAGAAAAGAGAGTGAAACCTAAACATGAAAACGGTTACTGTAAATGAACGGTTTAACCTAGAAAAACGAAATTTGGTGAGCCAAGTGGATTGGTGTACTGATCATTACCTGCCAGTATCATCAAGATTGGTTGAAAAAATGTTTGCTGAGATTTCAGGAAACTCATAGTTCTTTGGAAGCTTGGCAACCCCTTTCAATGAAAGTGATTCTCGTCAGTCTCTGCTGGGGGCTACTTCAATAGGACACAAACCATAGCGATAGAACTTGGAACTACATGATTGTGCCAAGTTTCAAAGAGCTAGCACAAACCGTGTTTGATTTAGAGTTCCAAATACATGTATCCATATAGGAGAAAACAGAGTGAAACCTAAACATGAAAACGGTTACTGCAAAGGAACGGTTTAACCTAGAAGAACGAAATATGGTGAGCCAGTGGGATTGGTGTACTGATCATTACCTGCCAGTATCATCAAGATTGGGTGAAAAAATGTTTGCTGAGATTTCAGGAAACTCAAGGTTTTTTGGAAGCTTGGCAACCCCTTTAAATGAAAGTGATTCTCGTCAGTCTCTGTTTGGGGCTACTTCAATAGGAAACAAAGCGTAGCGCTAGATCTTGGAACTACATTATTGTGCCAAGTTTCAAAGAGCTAGCACGAACCGTGTTTGATTTAGAGTTCCAACTACATGTATCCATATAGGAGAAAAGAGAGTGAAACCTAAACATGAAAACGGTTTCTGCAAAGGAACGGTTTAACCTAGAAAAACGAAATTTGGTGAGCCAAGTGGGATTGGTGTACTGATCATTACCTGCCAGTATCATCAAGATTGGGTGAAAAAATGTTTGCTGAGATTTCAGGAAACTCGTAGATTTTTGTAGCTTGGCAACCCCTTTCAATGAAAGTGATTCTCGTCAGTCTCTGCTTGGGGCTTCTTCAATAGGACACAAACCCTAGCGATAGAACTTGGAACTACATTATTGTGCCAAGTTTCAAAGAGCTAGCATGAACCCGTGTTTGATTTAGAGTTCCAAATACATGTATCCATATAGGAACAAACAGAGTGAAACCTAAACCTGAAAAGGGTTACTGCAAAGGAACGGTTTAAGTTAGAAGAACGAAATTTGGAGAGCCAAGTGGGATTGGTGTACTGATCATTACCTGCAAGTATCATCAAGATTGGGTGAAAAATGTTTGCTGAGATTTCAGGAAACTCGTAGTTTTTGGAAGCTTGGCAAGCCCTTTCAATGAAAGTGATTCTCGTCAGTCTCTGCTTGGGGCTACTTCAATAGGACACAAACCATAGCGATAGAACTTGGAACTACATTATTGTGCCAAGTTTCAAAGAGCTAGCACAAACCGTGTTTGATTTAGAGTTCCAACTACATGTATCCATACCTGAGAAAACAGAGAGAAACCTAAACATGAAAAAGGTTACTGCAAAGGAACGGTTTTACCTAGAAGAACGAAATTTGGTGAGCCAAGTGGGATTGTTGTACTGATCATTACTTGCCAGTATCATCAAGATTGGGTGAAAAAAATGTTTGCTGAGATTTCAGGAAACACGTAGTGTTTTGGAAGCTTGGCAACCCCTTTCAATGAAAGTGATTCTCGTGAGTCTCTGCTTGGGGCTACTTCAATAGGACACAAACCATAGCGATAGGACTTGGAACTACATTATTTTGCCAAGTTTCAAAGAGGTAGCACAAACCGCGTTTGATTTAGAGTTCCAAATACATGTATCCATATGGGAGAAAACAGAGTGAAACCTAAACATGAAACGGTTACTGCAAAGGAACGGTTTAACCTAGAAGAAAAAAGTGGGTGAGGCAAGTGGGATTGGTGTACTGATCATGACCTGCCAGTATCATCCAGATTGGGTGAAAAAATGTTTGCTGAGATTTCAGGAAACTCGTAGTTTTTTGGAAGCTTGGCAAGCCCTTTCAATGAAAGTGATTCTCGTCAGTCTCTGCTTGGGGCTACTTCAATAGGACACAAACCATAGCGATAGAACTTGGAACTACATTATTGTGCCAAGTTTCAAAGAGCTAGCACAAACCATGTTTGATTTTAGAGTTCCAACTACATGTATCCACACCTGAGAAAACAGAGTGAAACCTAAACATGAAATCGGTTACTGCAAAAGAACGGTTTAATCTAGAAGAACGAAATTTGGTGAGCCAAGTGAGATTGGTGTACTGATCATTACCTGCAAGTATCATCAAGTTTGGGTGAAAAATGTTTGCTGAGATTTCAGGAAACTCGTAGTTTTTTGGAAGCTTGGCAACCCCTTTCAACGAAAGTGATTCTCGTTAGTCTCTGCTTGGGGCTACTTCAATAGGACACAAACCATAGTGATAGAACGTGGAACTACATTATTGTGCCAAGTTTCAAAGAGCTTGCACAAACCGTGTTTGATTTAGAGTTCCAACTACATGTATCCATACTGAGAAAACAGAGTGAAACCTAAACATGAAAACGGTTACTGAAAAGGAACGTTTTAACCTAGAAGAACGAAATTTGGTGAGCAAAGTGGGATTGGTGTACTGATCATTACCTGCGAGTATCATCAAGATTGGGTGAAAAAATGTTTGCTGAGATTTCAGGAAACTCGTAGTTTTTGGAAGCTTGGCAACCTTTTTCAATGAAAGTGATTCTCATCAGTCTCTGTTTGGGGCTACTTCAATAGGACACAAACCGTAGCGATAGAACTTGGAACTACATTATTGTGCCAAGTTTCAAAGAGCTAGCACAAACCGTGTTTGATTTAGAGTTCCAACTACATGTATCCATATAGGAGAAAATAGAGTGAAACCTAAACATGAAAAGGGTTACTGCAAAGGAGCGGTTTAATATAGAAGACGAAATTTGGTGAGCCAAGTGGGATTGGTGTACTGATCATTACCTGCGAGTATCATCAAGATTGGGTGAAAAAATGTTTGCTGAGATTTCAGGAAACTCGTAGTTTTTGGAAGCTTGGCAACCCTTTCAATGAAAGTGATTCTCGTCAGTCTCTGCTTGGGGCTACTTCAATAGGACACAAACCGTAGCGATAGAACTTGGAACTACATTATTGTGCCAAGTTTCAAAGAGCTAGCACGAACCGTGTTTGATTTAGAGTTCCAAATACATGGATCCATATAGGAAAAAACAGAGTGAAACCTAAACCTGAAAAGGGTTACTGCAAAGGAACGGTTTAACCTAGAAGAACGAAATTTGGAGAGCCAAGTGGGATTGGTGTACTGATCAGTACCTGCAAGTATCATCAAGATTAGGTGAAAAAATGTTTGCTGAGATTTCAGGAAACTCGTAGTTTTTTGGAAGCTTGGCAACCCCTTTCAATGAAAGTGATTCTCGTCAGTCTCTGCTTGGGGCTACTACAATAGGACACAAGCCACAGCGATAGAACTTGGAACTACATTATTGTGCCAAGTTTCAAAGAGCTAGCACAAACCTTGTTTGATTTAGAGTTCCAATTACATGTATCCATATAGGAAAAAACAGAGTGAAACCTAAACATGAAAAGGGTTACTGCAAAGGAACTGTTTAAAGCTAGAAGAACGAAATTTGGAGAGCCAAGTGGAATTGGTGTACTGATCATTACCTGCATGTATCATCAAGATTGGGTGAAAAAATGTTTGCTAAGATTCAGGAAACTCGTAGTATTTGGAAGCTTGGCAACCTTTTCAATGAAAGTGATTCTCGTCAGTCTCTGCTTGGGCCTACTTCAATAGGACAGAAAACGTAGTGATAGAACTTGGAAGTACATTTTTGTGCCAAGTTTCAAAGAGCTAGCACGAACCGTGTTGATTTAGAGTTCCAACTACATGTATCCATATGGGAGAAAAGAGAGTGAAACCTAAACTTGAAAACGGTTACTGCAAATGAACGGTTTAACCTAGAAAAACGAAATTTGGTGAGCCAAGTGGGATTGGTGTACTGATCATTACCTGCCAGTATCATCAAGATTGGGTGAAAAAATGTTTGCTCAGATTTCAGGAAACTCGTAGATTTTGGAAGCTTCGCAACCCGTATCAATGAAAGTGATTCTCGTCAGTCTCTGCTTGGGGCTACTTCAATAGGACACAAACCATAGCGATAGAACTTGGAACTACATTATTGTGCCAAGTTTCAAAGAGCTAGCACAAACCGTGTTTGATTTAGAGTTCCAACTACATGTATCCATAGAGGAGAAAATAGATTGAAACCTAAACATGAAAAGGGTTACTGCAAAGGAACGGTTTTAGATAGAAGAACTAAATTTGTGAGCCAAGTGGGATTGGTGTACTGATCATTACCTGCGAGTATCATCAAGATTGGGTGAAAACATGTTTGCTGAGATTTCAGGAAACTCGTATTTTTTTGGAAGCTTGGCAACCCCTTTCAATGAAAGTGATTCTCGTCAGTCTCTGCTTGGGGATACTTCAATAGCACACAAACCGTAGCGATAGAACTTGGAACTACATTATTGTGCCAAGTTTCAAAGAGCTAGCACGAACCGTGTTTGATTTAGAGTTCCAAATACATGTATCCATATAGGAACAAACAGAGTGAAACCTAAACATGAAAAGGGTTACTGCAAAGGAACGGTTTAAGTTAGAAGAACGAAATTTGGAGAGCAAGTGGGATTGGTGTACTGATCATTACCTGCAGTTATCAAGATTGGGTGAAAAATGTTTGCTGAGATTTCAGGAACTCGTACTCGTAGTTTTTTGGAAGCTTGGCAACCCCTTTCAATGAAAGTGATTCTCGTCAGTCTCTGCTTGGGGCTACTTCAATAGGACACAAACCATAGTGATAGAACTTGGAACTACATTATTGTGCCAAGTTTCAAAGAGCTAGCACAAACCGTGTTTGATTTAGAGTTCCAACTACATGTATCCATACCTGAGAAAACAGAGTGAAACCTAAACATGAAAAAGGTTACTGCAAAGGAACGGTTTTACCTAGAAGAACGAAATTTGGTGAGCCAAGTGGGATTGGTGTACTGATCATTACCTGCCAGTATCATCAAGATTGGGTGAAAAAATGTTTGCTGAGATTTCAGGAAACTCGTAGTGTTTTGGAAGCTTGGCAACCCCTTTCAATGAAAGTGATTCTCGTCAGTCTCTGCTTGGGGCTACTTCAATAGGACACAAACCATAGCGATAGGACTTGGAACTACATTATTGTGCCAAGTTTCAAAGAGGTAGCACAAACCGTGTTTTATTTAGAGTTCCAACTACATGTATCCATACCTGAGAAAACAGAGTGAAACCTAAACATGAAAACGGTTACTGCAAAGGAACGGTTTAACCTAGAAAAAAGAAGTTGGGTGAGCCAAGTGGGATTGGTGTACTGATCATTACCTGCCAGTATCATCAAGATTGGGTGAAAAAATGTTTGCTTAGATTTCAGTAAACTCGTAGTTTTTTGAAAGCTTGGCAACTCTTTTCCTTGAAAGTGAATCTCGTCAGTCTCTGCTTGGGGCTACTTCAATAGGACACAAACCATAGCGATAGAACTTGGAACTACATTATTGTGCCAAGTTTCAAAGAGCTAGCACAAACCGTGTTTGATTTAGAGTTCCAACTACATGTATCCATATATTAGAAAACAGAGTGAAACCTAAACCTGAAAAGGGTTACTGCAAAGGAACGGTTTATGCTAGAAGAACGAAATTTGGAGAGCCAAGTGGCATTGGTGTACTGATCATTACCTGCAAGTATCATCAAGATTAGGTGAAAAAATGTTTGCTGAGATTTCAGGAAACTCGTAGTTTTTTGGAAGCTTGGCAACCCCTTTCAATGAAAGTGATTCTCGTCAGTCTCTGCTTGGGGCTACTTCAATAGGACACAAACCATAGGGATAGAACTTGGAACTACATTATTGTGCCAAGTTTCAAAGAGCTAGCACAAACCTTGTTTGATTTAGAGTTCCAATTACATGTATCCATATAGGAAAAAACAGAGTGAACCCTAAACTTGAAAAGGGTTACTGCAAAGGAACTGTTTAAGGTAGAAGAACGAAATTTGGAGAGCCAAGTGGAATTGGTGTACTGATCATTACCTGCATGTATCATCAAGATTGGGTGAAAAAATGTTTGCTAAGATTTCAGGAAACTCGTAGTATTTGGAAGCTTGGCAACCCTTTTCAATGAAAGTGATTCTCGTCAGTCTCTGCTTGGGCCTACTTCAATAGGACAGAAAACGTAGCGATAGAACTTGGAAGTACATTTTTGTGCCAAGTTTCAAAGAGCTAGCACGAACCGTGTTTGATTTAGAGTTCCAACTACATGTATCCATATGGGAGAAAAGAGAGTGAATCCTAAACATGAAAACGGTTACTGCAAATGAACGGTTTAACCTAGAAAAACGAAATTTGGTGAGCCAAGTGGGATTGGTGTACTGATCATTACCTGCCAGTATCATCAAGATTGGGTGAAAAAATGTTTGCTGAGATTTCAGGAAACTCGTAGATTTTTGGAAGCTTGGCAACCCCTTTCAATGAAAGTGATTCTCGTCAGTCTCTGCTTGGGGCTACTTCAATAGGACACAAACCGTAGCGATAGAACTTTGAACTACATTATTGTGCCAAGTTTCAAAGAGCTAGCACAAACCGTGTTTGATTTAGAGTTCCAACTACATGTATCCATATAGGAGAAAATAGATTGAAACCTAAACATGAAAAGGGTTACTGCAAAGGAACGGTTTAAGATAGAAGAAGTAAATTTGGTGAGCCAAGTGGGATTGGTGTACTGATCATTACCTGCCAGTATCATCAAGATTGGGTGAAAAAATGTTTGCTGAGATTTCAGGAAACTCGTAGTTTTTTGGAAGCTTGGCAACCCCTTTCAATGAAAGTGATTCTCGTCAGTCTCTGCTTGGGGCTACTTCAATAGGACACAAACCGTAGCGATAGAAGTTGGAACTACATTATTGTGCCAAGTTTCAAAGAGCTAACACGAACCGTGTTTGATTTAGAGTTCCAAATACATGTATCCATATAGGAACAAACAGAGTGAAACCTAAACCTGAAAAGGGTTACTGCAAAGGAACGGTTTAAGTTAGAAGAACGAAATTTGGAGAGCCAAGTGGGATTGGTGTACTGATCATTACCTGCAAGTATCATCAAGATTGGGTGAAAAAATGTTTGCTGAGATTTCAGGAAACTCGTAGTTTTTTGGAAGCTTGGCAACCCCTTTCAATGAAAGTGATTCTCGTCAGTCTCTGCTTGGGGCTACTTCAATAGGACACAAACCATAGCGATAGAACTTGGAACTACATTATTGTGCCAAGTTTCAAAGAGCTAGCCCGAACCGTGTTTGATTTAGAGTTCCAAATACATGTATCCATATAGGAACAAACAGAGTGAAACCTAAACCTGAAAAGGGTTACTGCAAAGGAACGGTTTAAGCTAGAAGAACGAAATTTGGAGAGCCAAGTGGGATTGGTGTACTGATCATTACCTGCAAGTATCATCAAGATTGGGTGAAAAAATGTTTGCTGAGATTTCAGGAAACTCGTAGTTTTTTGGAAGCTTGGCAACCCCTTTCAATGAAAGTGATTCTCGTCAGTCTCTGCTTGGGGCTACTTCAATAGGACACAAACCATAGCGATAGAACATGGAACTACATTATTGTGCCAAGTTTCAAAGAGCTAGCACAAACCGTGTTTGATTTAGAGTTCCAACTACATGTATCCATACCTGAGAAAACAGAGTGAAACCTAAACATGAAAAAGGTTACTGCAAAGGAACGGTTTTACCTAGAAGAACGAAATTTTGTGAGCCAAGTGGGATTGGTGTACTGATCATTACCTGCCAGTATCATCAAGATTGGGTGAAAAAATGTTTGCTGAGATTTCAGGAAACTCGTAGTGTTTTGGAAGCTTGGCAACCCCTTTCAATGAAAGTGATTCTCGTCAGTCTCTGCTTGGGGCTACTTCAATAGGACACAAACCATAGCGATAGGACTTGGAAATACATTATTGTGCCAAGTTTCAAAGAGGTAGCACAAACCGTGTTTTATTTAGAGTTCCAAATACATGTATCCATATAGGAGAAAACAGAGTGAAACCTAAACATGAAAACGGTTACTGCAAAGGAACGGTTTAACCTAGAAGAAAGAAGTTGGGTGAGCCAAGTGGGATTGGTGTACTGATCATTACCTGCCAGTATCATCAAGATTGGGTGAAAAAATGTTTGCTGAGATTTCAGGAAACTCGTAGTTTTTTGGAAGCTTGGCAACCCCTTTCAATGAAAGTGATTCTCGTCAGTCTCTGCTTGGGGCTACTTCAATAGGACACAAACCATAGCGATAGAACTTGGAACTACATTATTGTGCCAAGTTTCAAAGAGCTAGCACAAACCGTGTTTGATTTAGAGTTCCAACTACATGTATCCATACCTGAGAAAACAGAGTGAAACCTAAACATGAAAAGGGTTACTGCAAAGGAACGGTTTAAGATAGAAGAACGAAATTTGGTGAGCCAAGTGGGATTGGTGTACTGATCATTACCTGCCAGTATCATCAAGATTGGGTGAAAAAATGTTTGCTGAGATTTCAGGAAACTCGTAGTTTTTTGGAAGCTTGGCAACCCCTTTCAATGAAAGTGATTCTCGTCAGTCTCTGCTTGGGGCTACTTCAATAGGACACAAACCATAGCGATAGGACTTGGAACTACATTATTGTGCCAAGTTTCAAAGAGCTAGCACAAACCGTGATTTATTTAGAGTTCCAAATACATGTATCCATATAGGAGAAAACAGAGTGAAACCTAAACATGAAAACGGTTACTGCAAACGAACGGTTTAATCTAGAAGAACGAAATTTGGTGAGCCAAGTGGGATTGGTGTACTGATCATTACCTGCAAGTATCATCAAGTTTGGGTGAAAAAATGTTTGCTGAGATTTCAGGAAACTCGTAGTGTTTTGGAAGCTTGGCAACCCCTTTCAACGAAAGTGATTCTCGACAGTCTCCTTGGGGCTACTTCAATAGGACACAAACCATAGCGATAGAACGTGGAACTACATTATTGTGCCAAGTTTCAAAGAGCTTGCACAAACCGTGTTTGATTTAGAGTTCCAACTACATGTATCCATACCTGAGAAAACAGAGTGAAACCTAAACATGAAAAAGGTTACTGCAAAGGAACGGTTTTACCTAGAAGAACGAAATTTCGTGAGCCAAGTGGGATTGGTGTACTGATCATTACCTGCCAGTATCATCAAGATTGGGTGAAAAAATGTTTGCTGAGATTTCAGGAAACTCGTAGTGTTTTGGAAGCTTGGCAAGCCCTTTCAATGAAAGTGATTCTCGTCAGTCTCTGCTTGGGGCTACTTCAATAGGACACAAACCATAGCGATAGAACTTGGAACTACATTATTGTGCCAAATTTCAAAGAGCTAGCACAAACCGTGTTTGATTTAGAGTTCCAACTACATGTATCCATACCTGAGAAAACAGAGTGAAACCTAAACATGAAAAGGGTTACTGCAAAGGAACGGTTTAAGATAGAAGAACGAAATTTGGTGAGCCAAGTGGGATTGGTGTACTGATCATTACCTGCCAGTATCATCAAGATTGGGTGAAAAAATGTTTGCTGGGATTTCAGGAAACTCGTAGTTTTTTGGAAGCTTGGCAAGCCCTTTCAATGAAAGTGATTCTCGTCAGTCTCTGCTTGGGGCTACTTCAATAGGACACAAACCATAGCGATTGGACTTGGAACTACATTATTGTGCCAAGTTTCAAAGAGCTAGCACAAACCGTGTTTTATTTAGAGTTCCAAATACATGTATCCATATAGGAGAAAACAGAGTGAAACCTAAACATGAAAACGGTTACTGCAAACGAACGGTTTAATCTAGAAGAACGAAATTTGGTGAGCCAAGTGGGATTGGTGTACTGATCATTACCTGCAAGTATCTTCAAGTTTGGGTGAAAAAATGTTTGCTGAGATTTCAGGAAACTCGTAGTTTTTTGGAAGCTTGGCAACCCCTTTCAACGAAAGTGATTCTCGTCAGTCTCTGCTTGGGGCTACTTCAATAGGACACAAACCATAGCGATAGAACGTGGAACTACATTATTGTGCCAAGTTTCAAAGAGCTTGCACAAAACGTGTTTGATTTAGAGTTCCAACTACATGTATCCATATAGGAGAAAACAGAGTGAAACCTAAACATGAAAACGGTTACTGAAAAGGAACGTTTTAACCTAGAAGAACGAAATTTGGTGAGCAAAGTGGGATTGGTGTACTGATCATTACCTGCGAGTATCATCAAGATTGGGTGAAAAAATGTTTGCTGAGATTTCAGGAAACTCGTAGTTTTTTGGAAGCTTGGCAAACTTTTTCAATGAAAGTGATTCTCATCAGTCTCTGTTTGGGGCTACTTCAATAGGACACAAACCGTAGCGATAGAACTTGGAACTACATTATTGTGCCAAGTTTCAAAGAGCTAGCACGAACCGTGTTTGATTTAGAGTTCCAAATACATGTATCAATATAGGAACAAACAGAGTGAAACCTAAACCTGAAAAGGGTTACTGCAAAGGAACGGTTTAAGCTAGAAGAACGAAATTTGGAGAGCCAAGTGGGATTGGTGTACTGATCATTACCTGCAAGTATCATCAAGATTGGGTGAA
Organism: Urocitellus parryii; assembly: GCF_045843805.1. NCBI lineage: Eukaryota > Metazoa > Chordata > Mammalia > Rodentia > Sciuridae > Urocitellus > Urocitellus parryii. The sequence goes on from NW_027553337.1 coordinate 13,364, forward strand.
AAAATGTTTGCTGAGATTTCAGGAAACTCGTAGTTTTTTGGAAGCTTGGCAACCCTTTTCAATGAAAGTGATTCTCGTCAGTCTCTGCTTGGGGCTACTTCAATAGGACACAAAACGTAGCGATAGAACTTGGAACTACATTATTGTGCCAAGTTTCAAAGAGCTAGCACGAACCGTGTTTGATTTAGAGTTCCAACTACATGTATCCATATAGGAGAAAACAGAGTGAAACCTAAACATGAAAAGGGTTACTGCAAAGGAACGGTTTAAGATAGAAGAACGAAATTTGGTGAGCCAAGTGGGATTGGTGAACTGATAATTACCTGCGAGTATCATCAAGATTGGGTGAAAAAATGTTTGCTGAGATTTCAGGAAACTCGTAGTTTTTTGGAAGCTTAGCAACCCCTTTCAATGAAAGTGATTCTCGTCAGTCTCTGCTTGGGGCTACTTCAATAGGACACAAACCGTAGTGATAGAACTTGGAACTACATTATTGTGCCAAGTTTCAAAGAGCTAGCACAAACCATGTTTGATTTAGAGTTCCAACTACATGTATCCATATAGGACAAAAGAGAGTGAAACCTAAACATGAAAACGGTTACTGTAAATGAACGGTTTAACCTAGAAAAACGAAATTTGGTGAGCCAAGTGGGATTGGTGTACTGATCATTACCTGCCAGTATCATCAAGATTGGGTGAAAAAATGTTTGCTGAGATTTCAGGAAACTCATAGTTCTTTAAAGCTTGGCAACCCCTTACATTGAAAGTGATTCTCATCTGTCTCTGCTTTGGGCTACTTCAATAGGACACAAACCATAGCGATAGAACTAGGAACTACATTATTGTGCCAAGTTTCAAAGAGCTAGCACAAACCGTGTTTGATTTAGAGTTCCAAATACATGTATCCATATAGGAGAAAATAGAGTGAAACCTAAACCTGAAAAGGGTTACTGCAAAGGAACAGTTTATGCTAGAAGAACGAAATTTGGAGAGCCAAGTGGCATTGGTGTACTGATCATTACCTGCAAGTATCATCAAGATTAGGTGAAAAAATGTTTGCTGAGATTTCAGGAAACTCGTAGTTTTTTGGAAGCTTGGCAACCCCTTTCAATGAAAGTGATTCTCGTCAGTCTCTGCTTGGGGCTACTTCAATAGGACACAAACCATAGGGATAGAACTTGGAACTACATTATTGTGCCAAGTTTCAAAGAGCTAGCACAAACCTTGTTTGATTTAGAGTTCCAATTACATGTATCCATATAGGAAAAAACAGAGTGAACCCTAAACTTGAAAAGGGTTACTGCAAAGGAACTGTTTAAGCTAGAAGAACGAAATTTGGAGAGCCAAGTGGAATTGGTGTACTGATCATTACCTGCATGTATCATCAAGATTGGGTGAAAAAATGTTTGCTAAGATTTCAGGAAACTCGTAGTATTTGGAAGCTTGGCAACCCTTTTCAATGAAAGTGATTCTCGTCAGTCTCTGCTTGGGCCTACTTCAATAGGACAGAAAACGTAGCGATAGAACTTGGAAGTACATTTTTGTGCCAAGTTTCAAAGAGCTAGCACGAACCGCGTTTGATTTAGAGTTCCAACTACATGTATCCATATGGGAGAAAAGAGAGTGAATCCTAAACATGAAAACGGTTACTGCAAATGAACGGTTTAACCTAGAAAAACGAAATTTGGTGAGCCAAGTGGGATTGGTGTACTGATCATTACCTGCCAGTATCATCAAGATTGGGTGAAAAAATGTTTGCTGAGATTTCAGGAAACTCGTAGATTTTTGGGAGCTTGGCAACCCGTATCAATGAAAGTGATTTTCGTCAGTCTCTGCTTGGGGCTACTTCAATAGGACACAAACCGTAGCGATAGAACTTTGAACTACATTATTGTGCCAAGTTTCAAAGAGCTAGCACAAACCGTGTTTGATTTAGAGTTCCAACTACATGTATCCATATAGGAGAAAATAGATTGAAACCTAAACATGAAAAGGGTTACTGCAAAGGAACGGTTTAAGATAGAAGAAGTAAATTTGGTGAGCCAAGTGGGATTGGTGTACTGATCATTACCTGCCAGTATCATCAAGATTGGGTGAAAAAATGTTTGCTGAGATTTCAGGAAACTCGTAGTTTTTTGGAAGCTTGGCAACCCCTTTCAATGAAAGTGATTCTCGTCAGTCTCTGCTTGGGGTACTTCAATAGGACACAAACCGTAGCGATAGAAGTTGGAACTACATTATTGTGCCAAGTTTCAAATAGCTAACACGAACCGTGTTTGATTTAGAGTTCCAAATACATGTATCCATATAGGAACAAACAGAGTGAAACCTAAATCTGAAAAGGGTTACTGCAAAGGAACGGTTTAAGTTAGAAGAACGAAATTTGGAGAGCCAAGTGGGATTGGTGTACTGATCATTACCTGCAAGTATCATCAAGATTGGGTGAAAAAATGTTTGCTGAGATTTCAGGAAACTCGTAGTTTTTTGGAAGCTTGGCAACCCCTTTCAATGAAAGTGATTCTCGTCAGTCTCTGCTTGGGGCTACTTCAATAGGACACAAACCATAGCGATAGAACTTGGAACTACATTATTGTGCCAAGTTTCAAAGAGCTAGCCCGAACCGTGTTTGATTTAGAGTTCCAAATACATGTATCCATATAGGAACAAACAGAGTGAAACCTAAACCTGAAAAGGGTTACTGCAAAGGAACGGTTTAAGCTAGAAGAACGAAATTTGGAGAGCCAAGTGGGATTGGTGTACTGATCATTACCTGCAAGTATCATCAAGATTGGGTGAAAAAATGTTTGCTGAGATTTCAGGAAACTCGTAGTTTTTTGGAAGCTTGGCAACCCCTTTCAATGAAAGTGATTCTCGTCAGTCTCTGCTTGGGGCTACTTCAATAGGACACAAACCATAGCGATAGAACTTGGAACTACATTATTGTGCCAAGTTTCAAAGAGCTAGCACAAACCGTGTTTGATTTAGAGTTCCAACTACATGTATCCATACCTGAGAAAACAGAGTGAAACCTAAACATGAAAAAGGTTACTGCAAAGGAACGGTTTTACCTAGAAGAACGAAATTTTGTGAGCCAAGTGGGATTGGTGTACTGATCATTACCTGCCAGTATCATCAAGATTGGGTGAAAAAATGTTTGCTGAGATTTCAGGAAACTCGTAGTGTTTTGGAAGCTTGGCAACCCCTTTCAATGAAAGTGATTCTCGTCAGTCTCTGCTTGGGGCTACTTCAATAGGACACAAACCATAGCGATAGGACTTGGAAATACATTATTGTGCCAAGTTTCAAAGAGGTAGCACAAACCGTGTTTTATTTAGTGTTCCAAATACATGTATCCATATAGGAGAAAACAGAGTGAAACCTAAACATGAAAACGGTTACTGCAAAGGAACGGTTTAACCTAGAAGAAAGAAGTTGGGTGAGCCAAGTGGGATTGGTGTACTGATCATTACCTGCCAGTATCATCAAGATTGGGTGAAAAAATGTTTGCTGAGATTTCAGGAAACTCGTAGTTTTTTGGAAGCTTGGCAAGCCCTTTCAATGAAAGTGATTCTCGTCAGTCTCTGCTTGGGGCTACTTCAATAGGACACAAACCATAGCGATAGAACTTGGAACTACATTATTGTGCCAAGTTTCAAAGAGCTAGCACAAACCGTGTTTTGTTTAGAGTTCCAACTACATGTATCCATACCTGAGAAAACAGAGTGAAACCTAAACATGAAAAGGGTTACTGCAAAGGAACGGTTTAAGATAGAAGAACGAAATTTGGTGAGCCAAGTGGGATTGGTGTACTGATCATTACCTGCCAGTATCATCAAGATTGGGTGAAAAAATGTTTGCTGAGATTTCAGGAAACTCGTAGTTTTTTGGAAGCTTGGCAACCCCTTTCAATGAAAGTGATTCTCGTCAGTCTCTGCTTGGGGCTACTTCAATAGGACACAAACCATAGCGATAGGACTTGGAACTACATTATTGTGCCAAGTTTCAAAGAGCTAGCACAAACCGTGATTTATTTAGAGTTCCAAATACATGTATCCATATAGGAGAAAACAGAGTGAAACCTAAACATGAAAACGGTTACTGCAAACGAACGGTTTAATCTAGAAGAACGAAATTTGGTGAGCCAAGTGGGATTGGTGTACTGATCATTACCTGCAAGTATCATCAAGTTTGGGTGAAAAAATGTTTGCTGAGATTTCAGGAAACTCGTAGTGTTTTGGAAGCTTGGCAACCCCTTTCAACGAAAGTGATTCTCGACAGTCTCTGCTTGGGGCTACTTCAATAGGACACAAACCATAGCGATAGAACGTGGAACTACATTATTGTGCCAAGTTTCAAAGAGCTTGCACAAACCGTGTTTGATTTAGAGTTCCAACTACATGTATCCATACCTGAGAAAACAGAGTGAAACCTAAACATGAAAAAGGTTACTGCAAAGGAACGGTTTTACCTAGAAGAACGAAATTTCGTGAGCCAAGTGGGATTGGTGTACTGATCATTACCTGCCAGTATCATCAAGATTGGGTGAAAAAATGTTTGCTGAGATTTCAGGAAACTCGTAGTGTTTTGGAAGCTTGGCAACCCCTTTCAATGAAAGTGATTCTCGTCAGTCTCTGCTTGGGGCTACTTCAATAGGACACAAACCATAGCGATAGGACTTGGAAATACATTATTGTGCCAAGTTTCAAAGAGGTAGCACAAACCGTGTTTTATTTAGAGTTCCAAATACATGTATCCATATAGGAGAAAACAGAGTGAAACCTAAACATGAAAACGGTTACTGCAAAGGAACGGTTTAACCTAGAAGAAAGAAGTTGGGGGAGCCAAGTGGGATTGGTGTACTGATCATTACCTACATGTATCATCAAGACTGGGTGAAAAAATGTTTGCTGAGATTTCAGGAAACTCGTAGTTTTTTGGAAGCTTGGCAAGCCCTTTCAATGAAAGTGATTCTCGTCAGTCTCTGCTTAGGGCTACTTCAATAGGACACAAACCATAGCGATAGAACTTGGAACTACATTATTGTGCCAAGTTTCAAAGAGCTAGCACAAACCGTGTTTGATTTAGAGTTCCAAATACATGTATCCATATAGGAGAAAACAGAGTGAAATCTAAACATGAAAACGTTTTCTGCAAAGGAACGGTTTAACCTAGAAGAACGAAATTTAGTGAGCCAAGTGGAATTGGTGTACTGATCGTTACCTGCCAGTATCATCAAGATTGGGTGAAAAAATGTTTGCTGAGATTTCAGGAAACTCGTAGTTTTTTGGAAGATTGGCAACCCCTTTCAATGAAAGTGATTCTCGTCAGTCTCTGCTTGGGGCTACTTCAATAGGACACAAACCATAGCGATAGAACTTGGAACTACATTTTTGTGCCAAGTTTAAAAGAGCTAGCACAAACCGTGTTTGATTTAGAGTTCCAACTACATGTATCCATATAGGAAAAAACACAGTGAAACCTAAACCTGAAAAGGGTTACTGCAAAGGAACGGTTTAAGATAGAAGAACGAAATTTGGAGAGCCAAGTGGGATTGGTGTACTGATCATTACGTGCAAGTATCATCAAGATTGGGTGAAAAAATGTTTGCTGAGATTTCAGGAAACTCGTAGTTTTTTGGAAGCTTGGCAAGCCCTTTCAATGAAAGTGATTCTCGTCAGTCTCTGCTTGGGGCTACTTCAATAGGACACAAACCATAGCGATAGAACTTGGAACTACATTATTGTGCCAAGTTTCAAAGAGCTAGCACAAACCGTGTTTGATTTAGAGTTCCAACTACATGTATCCATACCTGAGAAAACAGAGTGAAACCTAAACATGAAAAAGGTTACTGCAAAGGAACGGTTTTACCTAGAAGAACGAAATTTGGTGAGCCAAGTGGTATTGGTGTACTGATCATTACCTGCCAGTATCATCAAGATTGGGTGAAAAAATGTTTGCTGAGATTTCAGGAAACTCGTAGTGTTTTGGAAGCTTGGCAACCCCTTTCAATGAAAGTGATTCTCGTCAGTCTCTGCTTGGGGCTACTTCAATAGGACACAAACCATAGCGATAGGACTTGGAAATACATTATTGTGCCAAGTTTCAAAGAGGTAGCACAAACCGTGTTTTATTTAGAGTTCCAACTACATGTATCCATACCTGAGAAAACAGAGTGAAACCTAAACATGAAAAGGGTTACTGCAAAGGAACGGTTTAAGATAGAAGAACGAAATTTGGTGAGCCAAGTGGGATTGGTGTACTGATCATTACCTGCCAGTATCATCAAGATTGGGTGAAAAAATGTTTGCTGGGATTTCAGGAAACTCGTAGTTTTTTGGAAGCTTGGCAACCCCTTTCAATGAAAGTGATTCTCGTCAGTCTCTGCTTGGGGCTACTTCAATAGGACACAAACCATAGCGATTGGACTTGGAACTACATTATTGTGCCAAGTTTCAAAGAGCTAGCACAAACCGTGTTTTATTTAGAGTTCCAAATACATGTATCCATATAGGAGAAAACAGAGTGAAACCTAAACATGAAAACGGTTACTGCAAACGAACGGTTTAATCTAGAAGAACGAAATTTGGTGAGCCAAGTGGGATTGGTGTACTGATCATTACCTGCAAGTATCATCAAGTTTGGGTGAAAAAATGTTTGCTGAGATTTCAGGAAACTCGTAGTTTTTTGGAAGCTTGGCAACCCCTTTCAACGAAAGTGATTCTCGTCAGTCTCTGCTTGGGGCTACTTCAATAGGACACAAACCATAGCGATAGAACGTGGAACTACATTATTGTGCCAAGTTTCAAAGAGCTTGCACAAAACGTGTTTGATTTAGAGTTCCAACTACATGTATCCATATAGGAGAAAACAGAGTGAAACCTAAACATGAAAACGGTTACTGAAAAGGAACGTTTTAACCTAGAAGAACGAAATTTGGTGAGCAAAGTGGGATTGGTGTACTGATCATTACCTGCGAGTATCATCAAGATTGGGTGAAAAAATGTTTGCTGAGATTTCAGGAAACTCGAAGTTTTTTGGAAGCTTGGCAAACTTTTTCAATGAAAGTGATTCTCATCAGTCTCTGTTTGGGGCTACTTCAATAGGACACAAACCGTAGCGATAGAACTTGGAACTACATTATTGTGCCAAGTTTCAAAGAGCTAGCACGAACCGTGTTTGATTTAGAGTTCCAAATACATGTATCAATATAGGAACAAACAGAGTGAAACCTAAACCTGAAAAGGGTTACTGCAAAGGAACGGTTTAAGCTAGAAGAACGAAATTTGGAGAGCCAAGTGGGATTGGTGTACTGATCATTACCTGCAAGTATCATCAAGATTGGGTGAAAAAATGTTTGCTGAGATTTCAGGAAACTCGTAGTTTTTTGGAAGCTTGGCAACCCTTTTCAATGAAAGTGATTCTCGTCAGTCTCTGCTTGGGGCTACTTCAATAGGACACAAAACGTAGCGATAGAACTTGGAACTACATTATTGTGCCAAGTTTCAAAGAGCTAGCACGAACCGTGTTTGATTTAGAGTTCCAACTACATGTATCCATATAGGAGAAAACAGAGTGAAACCTAAACATGAAAAGGGTTACTGCAAAGGAACGGTTTAAGATAGAAGAACGAAATTTGGTGAGCCAAGTGGGATTGGTGTACTGATAATTACCTGCGAGTATCATCAAGATTGGGTGAAAAAATGTTTGGTGAGATTTCAGGAAACTCGTAGTTTTTTGGAAGCTTAGCAACCCCTTTCAATGAAAGTGATTCTCGTCAGTCTCTGCTTGGGGCTACTTCAATAGGACACAAACCGTAGTGATAGAACTTGGAACTACATTATTGTGCCAAGTTTCAAAGAGCTAGCACAAACCATGTTTGATTTAGAGTTCCAACTACATGTATCCATATAGGACAAAAGAGAGTGAAACCTAAACATGAAAACGGTTACTGTAAATGAACGGTTTAACCTAGAAAAACGAAATTTGGTGAGCCAAGTGGGATTGGTGTACTGATCATTACCTGCCAGTATCATCAAGATTGGGTGAAAAAATGTTTGCTGAGATTTCAGGAAACTCATAGTTCTTTAAAGCTTGGCAACCCCTTACATTGAAAGTGATTCTCATCTGTCTCTGCTTTGGGCTACTTCAATAGGACACAAACCATAGCGATAGAACTAGGAACTACATTATTGTGCCAAGTTTCAAAGAGCTAGCACAAACCGTGTTTGATTTAGAGTTCCAAATACATGTATCCATATAGGAGAAAATAGAGTGAAACCTAAACATGAAAAGGGTTACTGCAAAGGAACGGTTTAACCTAGAAGAACGAAATTTGGTGAGCCATGTGGGATTGGTGTACTGATCATTACCTGCGAGTATCATCAAGATTGGGTAAAAAAATGTTTGCTGAGATTTCAGGAAACTCGTAGTTTTTTGGAAGCTTTGCAACCCCTTTCAATGAAAGTGATTCTCGTCAGTCTCTGCTTGGGGCTACTTCAATAGGACACAATCCATAGCGATAGAACTTGGAACTACATTATTGTGCCAAGTTTCAAAGAGCTTGCACAAACCGTGTTTGATTTAGAGTTCCAACTACATGTATCCATATAGGAGAAAAGAGATTGAAACCTAAACATGAAAACGGTTACTGCAAACGAATGGTTTAACCTAGAAGAACGAAATTTGGTGAGCCAAGTGGGATTGGTGTACTGATCATTACCTCCAAGTATCATCAAGATTGGGTGAAAAAATGTTTGCTGGGATTTCAGGAAACTCGTAGTTTTTTGGAAGCTTGGCAACCCCTTTCAATGAAAGTGATTCTCGTCAGTCTCTGCTTGGGGCTAGTTCAATAGGACCCAATCCATAGTGATAGAACTTGGAACTACATGATTGTGCCAAGTTTCAAAGAGATAGCACAAACCGTGTTTGATTTAGAGTTCCAACTACATGTATCCATATAGGAGAAAAGAGAGTGAAACCTAAACATGAAAACGGTTACTGCAAAGGAACGGTTTAACCAAGAAGAACGAAATTTGGTGAGCCAAGTGGAATTGGTGTACTGATCGTTACCAGCCAGTATCATAAAGATTGGGTGAAAAAATGTTTGCTGAGATTTCAAGAAACTCGTAGTTTTTTGGAAGATTGGCAACCCCTTTCAATGAAAATGATTCTCGTCAGTCTCTGCTTGGGGCTACTACAATAGGACACAAGGCACAGCGATAGAACTTGGAAATACATTATTGTGCCAAGTTTCAAAGAGCTAGCACAAACCATGTTTGATTTAGAGTTCCAACTACATGTATCCATATAGGAGAAAACAGAGTGAAACCTAAACATGAAAACGGTTACTGCAAAGGAACGGTTTAACCTAGAAGAACGAAATTTGGTGAGCCAAGTGGGATTGGTGTACTTATCATTACCTGCCAGTATCATCAAGATTGGGTGAAAAAAGGTTTGCTGAGATTTCAGGAAACTCGTAGATTTTTGGAAGCTTGGCAACCCGTTTCAATGAAAGTGATTCTCGTCAGTCTCTGCTTGGGGCTACTTCAATAGGACACAAACCGTAGCGACAGAACTTGGAACTACATTATTGTGCCAAGTTTCAAAGAGCTAGCACGAACCGTGTTTGATTTAGAGTTCCAAATACATGTATCCATATAGGAACAAACAGAGTGATACCTAAACCTGAAAAGGGTTACTGCAAAGGAACGGTTTAAGCTAGAAGAGCGAAATTTGGAGAGCCAAGTGGGATTGGTGTACTGATCATTACCTGCAAGTATCATCAAGATTGGGTGAAAAAATGTTTGCTGAGATTTCAGGAAACTCGTAGTTTTTTGGAAGCTTGGCAACCCCTTTCAATGAAAGTGATTCTCGTCAGTCTCTGCTTGGGGCTACTTCAATAGGACACAAACCATAGCGATAGAACTTGGAACTACATTATTGTGCCAAGTTTCAAAGAGCTAGCACGAACCGTATTTGATTTAGAGTTCCAAATACATGTATCCATATAGGAAAAAACAGAGTGAAACCTAAACTTGAAAAGGGTTACTGCAAAGGAACTGTTTAAGCTAGAATAACGAAATTTGGAGAGCCAAGTGGGATTGGTGTACTGATCATTACCTGCCAGTATCATCAAGATTGGGTGAAAAAATGTTTGCTAAGATTTCAGGAAACTCGTAGTTTTTTGGAAGCTTGGCAACCCTTTTCAATGAAAGTGATTCTCGTCAGTCTCTGCTTGGGGCTACTTCAATAGGACACAAAATGTAGCGATAGAACTTGGAACTACATTATTGTGCCAAGTTTCAAAGAGCTAGCACGAACCGTGTTTGATTTAGAGTTCCAACTACATGTATACATATAGGAGAAAAGAGAGTGAAACCTAAACATGAAAAGGGTTACTGCAAAGGAACGGTTTAAGCTAGAAGAACGAAATTTGGTGAGCCAAGTGGGATTGGTGTACTGATCATTACCTGCGAGTATCATCAAGATTGGGTGAAAAAATGTTTGCTGAGATTTCAGAAAACTCGTAGTTTTTTGGAAGCTTAGCAACCCCTTTCAATGAAAGTGATTCTCGTCAGTCTCTGCTTGGGGCTAGTTCAATAGGACACAAACCGTAGTGATAGAACTTGGAACTACATTATTGTGCCAAGTTTCAAAGAGCTAGCACAAACCGTGTTTGATTTAGAGTTCCAACTACATGTATCCATATAGGAGAAAATAGAGTGAAACCTAAACATGAAAAGGGTTACTGCAAAGGAACGGTTTAAGATAGAAGAACGAAATTTGGTGAGCCAAGTGGGATTGGTGTACTGATCGTTACCAGCCAGTATCATAAAGATTGGGTGAAAAAATGTTTGCTGAGATTTCAAGAAACTCGTAGTTTTTTGGAAGATTGGCAACCCCTTTCAATGAAAATGATTCTCGTCAGTCTCTGCTTGGGGCTACTACAATAGGACACAAGGCACAGCGATAGAACTTGGAAATACATTATTGTGCCAAGTTTCAAAGAGCTAGCACAAACCATGTTTGATTTAGAGTTCCAACTACATGTATCCATATAGGAGAAAACAGAGTGAAACCTAAACATGAAAACGGTTACTGCAAAGGAACGGTTTAACCTAGAAGAACGAAATTTGGTGAGCCAAGTGGGATTGGTGTACTTATCATTACCTGCCAGTATCATCAAGATTGGGTGAAAAAAGGTTTGCTAAGATTTCAGGAAACTCGTAGTTTTTTGGAAGCTTGGCAACCCTTTTCAATGAAAGTGATTCTCGTCAGTCTCTGCTTGGGGCTACTTCAATAGGACACAAACCGTAGCGACAGAACTTGGAACTACATTATTGTGCCAAGTTTCAAAGAGCTAGCACGAACCGTGTTTGATTTAGAGTTCCAAATACATGTATCCATATAGGAAAAAACAGAGTGAAACCTAAACTTGAAAAGGGTTACTGCAAAGGAACTGTTTAAGCTAGAATAACGAAATTTGGAGAGCCAAGTGGGATTGGTGTACTGATCATTACCTGCCAGTATCATCAAGATTGGGTGAAAAAATGTTTGCTAAGATTTCAGGAAACTCGTAGTTTTTTGGAAGCTTGGCAACCCTTTTCAATGAAAGTGATTCTCGTCAGTCTCTGCTTGGGGCTACTTCAATAGGACACAAAATGTAGCGATAGAACTTGGAACTACATTATTGTGCCAAGTTTCAAAGAGCTAGCACGAACCGTGTTTGATTTAGAGTTCCAACTACATGTATCCATATAGGAGAAAAGAGAGTGAAACCTAAACATGAAAAGGGTTACTGCAAAGGAACGGTTTAAGCTAGAAGAACGAAATTTGGTGAGCCAAGTGGGATTGGTGTACTGATCATTACCTGCGAGTATCATCAAGATTGGGTGAAAAAATGTTTGCTGAGATTTCAGAAAACTCGTAGTTTTTTGGAAGCTTAGCAACCCCTTTCAATGAAAGTGATTCTCGTCAGTCTCTGCTTGGGGCTAGTTCAATAGGACACAAATCGTAGCGATAGAACTTGGAACTACATTATTGTGCCAAGTTTCAAAGAGCTAGCACAAACCGTGTTTGATTTAGAGTTCCAACTACATGTATCCATATAGGAAAAAACAGAGTGAAATCTAAATCTGAAAAGGTTTACTGCAAAGGAACTGTTTAAGCTAGAAGAACGAAATTTGGTGAGATAAGTAGGATTGGTGTACTGATCATTACCTGCGAGTATCATCAAGATTGGGTGAAAAAATGTTTGCTGAGATTTCAGGAAACTCGTAGTTTTTTGGAAGCTTGGCAACCCCTTTCAATGAAAGTGATTCTCGTCAGTCTCTGCTTGGGGCTACTTCAATAGGACACAAACCGTAGCGATAGAACTTGGAACTACATTATTGTGCCAAGTTTCAAAGAGCTAGCACAAACCGTGTTTGATTTAGAGTTCCAAATACATGTATCCATATAGGAGAAAATAGAGTGAAACCTAAACATGAAAAGGGTTACTGCAAAGGAACGGTTTAAGATAGAAGAACGAAATTTGGTGAGCCAAGTGTGATTGGTGTACTGATCATTACCTGCCAGTATCATCAAGATTGGGTGAAAAAATGTTTGCTGAGATTTCAGGAAACTCGTAGTTTTTTGGAAGCTTGGCAACCCCTTTCAATGAAAGTGATTCTCGTCAGTCTCTGCTTGGGGCTACTTCAATAGGACACAAACCGTAGCGATGGAACTTGGAACTACATTATTGTGCCAAGTTTCAAAGAGCTAGCACAAACCATGTTTGATTTAGAGTTCCAAATACATGTATCCATATAGGAGAAAACAGAGTGAAACCTAAACACGAAAACGGTTACTGCAAAGGAACGGTTTAACCTAGAAGAACGAAATTTGGTGAGCCAAGTGGGATTGGTGTACTGATCATTACCTGCCAGTATCATCAAGATTGGGTGAAAAAATGTTTACTGGGATTTCAGGAAACTCGTAGTTTTTTGGAAGCTTGGCAACCCCTTTCAATGAAAGTGATTCTCGTCAGTCTCTGCTTGGGGCTAGTTCAATAGGACCCAATCCATATCGATAGAACTTGGAAGTACATGATTGTGCCAAGTTTCAAAGAGCTAGCACAAACCGTGTTTGATTTAGAGTTCCAACTACATGTATCCATATAGGAAAAAACAGAGTGAAATCTAAATCTGAAAAGGTTTACTGCAAAGGAACTGTTTAACTAGAAGAACGAAATTTGGTGAGATAAGTAGGATTGGTGTACTGATCATTACCTGCGAGTATCATCAAGATTGGGTGAAAAAATGTTTGCTGAGATTTCAGGAAACTCGTAGTTTTTTGGAAGCTTGGCAACCCCTTTCAATGAAAGTGATTCTCGTCAGTCTCTGCTTGGAGCAACTTCAATAGGACACAAACCGTAGTGATAGAACTTGGAACTACATTATTGTGCCAAGTTTCAAAGAGCTAGCACGAACCGTGTTTGATTTAGAGTTCCAAATACATGTATCCACATAGGAACAAACAGAGTGAAACCTAAACCTGAAAAGGGTTACTGCAAAGGAACTGTTTAACCTAGAAGAACGAAATTTGGAGAGCCAAGTGGCATTGGTGTACTGATCATTACCTGCAAGTATCATCAAGATTAGGTGAAAAAATGTTTGCTGAGATTTCAGGAAACTCGTTGTTTTTTGGAAGCTTGGCAACCCCTTTCAATGAAAGTGATTCTCGTCAGTCTCTGCTTGGGGCTACTTCAATAGGACACAAACCATAGCGATAGAACTTGGAACTACATTATTGTGCCAAGTTTCAAAGAGCTAGCACAAACCTTTTTGATTTAGAGTTCCAATTACATGTATCCATATAGGAAAAAACAGAGTGAAACCTAAACTTGAAAAGGGTTACTGCAAAGGAACTGTTTAAGCTAGAAGAACGAAATTTGGAGAGCCAAGTGGAATTGGTGTACTGATCATTACCTGCATGTATCATCAAGATGGGTGAATAAATGTTTGCTAAGATTTCAGGAAACTCGTAGTTTTTTGAAAGCTTGGCAACCCTTTTCAATGAAAGTGATTCTCGTCAGTCTCTGCTTGGGCCTACTTCAATAGGACAGAAAACGTAGCGATAGAACTTGGAAGTACATTTTTGTGCCAAGTTTCAAAGAGCTAGCACGAACCGTGTTTGATTTAGAGTTCCAACTACATGTATCCATATAGGAGAAAAGAGAGTGAAATCTAAATATGAAAACGGTTACTGCAAATGAACGGTTTCACCTAGAAAAACGAAATTTGGTGAGCCAAGTGGGATTGGTGTACTGATCATTACCTGCCAGTATCATCAAGATTGGGTGAAAAAATGTTTCCTGAGATTTAAGGAAACTCGTAGATTTTTGGAAGCTTGGCAACCCGTATCAATGAAAGTGATTCTCGTCAGTCTCTGCTTGGGGCTACTTCAATAGGACACAAACCGTAGCGATAGAACTTGGAACTACATTATTGTGCCAAGTTTCAAAGAGCTAGCACAAACCGTGTTTGATTTAGAGTTCCAACTACATGTATCCATATCGGACAAAATAGAGTGAAACCTAAACATGAAAAGGGTTACTGCAAAGGAACGGTTTAAGATAGAAGAACGAAATTTGGTGAGCCAAGTGGGATTGGTGTACTGATCATTACCTGCGAGTATCATCAAGATTGGGTGAAAAAATGTTTGCTGAGATTTCAGGAAACTCGTAGTTTTTTGGAAGCTTGGCAACCCCTTTCAATGAAAGTGATTCTCGTCAGTCTCTGCTTGGGGCTACTTCAATAGGACACAAACCGTAGCGATAGAACTTGGAACTACATTATTGTGCCAAGTTTCAAAGAGCTAGCACGAACCGTGTTTGATTTAGAGTTCCAAATACATGTATCCATATAGGAGAAAACAGAGTGAAACCTAAACATGAAAACGGTTACTGCAAAGGAACGGTTTAACCTAGAAGAAAGAAGTTGGGTGAGCCAAGTGGGATTGGTGTACTGATCATTACCTGCCAGTATCATCAAGATTGGGTGAAAAAATGTTTGCTGAGATTTCAGGAAACTCGTAGTTTTTTGGAAGCTTGGCAACCCCTTTCAATGAAAGTGATTCTCGTCAGTCTCTGCTTGGGGCTACTTCAATAGGACACAAACCATAGCGATAGAACTTGGAACTACATTATTGTGCCAAGTTTCAAAGAGCTAGCACAAACCGTGTTTGATTTAGAGTTCCAACTACATGTATCCATATAGGAGAAAAGAGAGTGAAACCTAAACATGAAAACGGTTACTGCAAACGAACGGTTTAATCTAGAAGAACGAAATTTGGTGAGCCAAGTGGGATTGGTGTACTGATCATTACCTGCATGTATCATCAAGTTTGGGTGAAAAAATGTTTGCTGAGATTTCAGGAAACTCGTAGTTTTTTGGAAGCTTGGCAACCCCTTTCAACGAAAGTGATTCTCGTCAGTCTCTGCTTGGGGCTACTTCAATAGGACACAAACCATAGCGATAGAACGTGGAACTACATTATTGTGCCAAGTTTCAAAGAGCTAGCACAAACCGTGTTTGATTTAGAGTTCCAACTACATGTATCCATATAGGAGAAAACAGAGTGAAACCTAAACATGAAAAGGGTTACTGCAAAGGAACGGTTTAAGCTAGAAGAACGAAATTTGGTGAGCCAAGTGGGATTGGTGTACTGATCATTACCTGCGAGTATCATCAAGATTGGGTGAAAAAATGTTTGCTGAGATTACAGGAAACTCGTAGTTTTTTGGAAGCTTAGCAACCCCTTTCAATGAAAGTGATTCTCGTCAGTCTCTGCTTGGGGCTACTTCAATAGGACACAAACCGTAGCGATAGAAATTGGAACTACATTATTGTGCCAAGTTTCAAAGAGCTAGCACAAACCATGTTGGATTTAGAGTTCCAACTACATGTATCCATATAGGAGAAAAGAGAGTGAAACCTAAACATGAAAACGGTTACTGCAAAAGAACGGTTTAACCTAGAAAAACGAAATTTGGTGAGCCAAGTGGGATTGGTGTACTGATCATTACCTGCCAGTATCATCAAGATTGGTTGAAAAAATGTTTGCTGAGATTTCAGGAAACTCATAGTTCTTTGGAAGCTTGGCAACCCCTTTCAATGAAAGTGATTCTCGTCAGTCTCTGCTTGGGGCTACTTCAATAGGACACAAACCATAGCGATAGAAGTTGGAACTACATTATTGTGCCAAGTTTCAAAGAGCTAGCACAAACCGTGTTTGATTTAGAGTTCCAAATACATGTGAATCCATATAGGAGAAAACAGAGTGAAACCTAAACATGAAAAAGGTTACTGCAAAGGAACGGTTTAACCTAGAAGAACGAAATTTGGAGAGCCAAGTGGAATTGGTGTACTGATCATTACCTGCATGTATCATCAAGATTGGGTGAAAAAATGTTTGCTAAGATTTCAGAAACTCGTAGTTTTTTGGAAGCTTGGCAACCCTTTTCAATGAAAGTGATTCTCGTCAGTCTCTGCTTGGGCCTACTTCAATAGGACAGAAAACGTAGCGATAGAACTTGGAAGTACATTTTTGTGCCAAGTTTCAAAGAGCTAGCACGAACCGTGTTTGATTTAGAGTTCCAACTACATGTATCCATATAGGAAAAAACAGAGTGAAATCTAAATCTGAAAAGGTTTACTGCAAAGGAACTGTTTAACTAGAAGAACGAAATTTGGTGAGATAAGTAGGATTGGTGTACTGATCATTACCTGCGAGTATCATCAAGATTGGGTGAAAAAATGTTTGCTGAGATTTCAGGAAACTCGTAGTTTTTTGGAAGCTTGGCAACCCCTTTCAATGAAAGTGATTCTCGTCAGTCTCTGCTTGGGGCTACTTCAATAGGACACAAACCGTAGCGATAGAACTTGGAACTACATTATTGTGCCAAGTTTCAAAGAGCTAGCACAAACCGTGTTTGATTTAGAGTTCCAAATACATGTATCCATATAGGAGAAAATAGAGTGAAACCTAAACATGAAAAGGGTTACTGCAAAGGAACGGTTTAAGATAGAAGAACGAAATTTGGTGAGCCAAGTGTGATTGGTGTACTGATCATTACCTGCCAGTATCATCAAGATTGGGTGAAAAAATGTTTGCTGAGATTTCAGGAAACTCGTAGTTTTTTGGAAGCTTGGCAACCCCTTTCAATGAAAGTGATTCTCGTCAGTCTCTGCTTGGGGCTACTTCAATAGGACACAAACCGTAGCGATGGAACTTGGAACTACATTATTGTGCCAAGTTTCAAAGAGCTAGCACAAACCATGTTTGATTTAGAGTTCCAAATACATGTATCCATATAGGAGAAAACAGAGTGAAACCTAAACACGAAAACGGTTACTGCAAAGGAACGGTTTAACCTAGAAGAACGAAATTTGGTGAGCCAAGTGGGATTGGTGTACTGATCATTACCTGCCAGTATCATCAAGATTGGGTGAAAAAATGTTTACTGGGATTTCAGGAAACTCGTAGTTTTTTGGAAGCTTGGCAACCCCTTTCAATGAAAGTGATTCTCGTCAGTCTCTGCTTGGGGCTAGTTCAATAGGACCCAATCCATATCGATAGAACTTGGAAGTACATGATTGTGCCAAGTTTCAAAGAGCTAGCACAAACCGTGTTTGATTTAGAGTTCCAAATACATGTATCCATATAGGAGAAAACAGAGTGAAACCTAAACATGAAAACGGTTACTGCAAAGAAACGGTTTAACCTAGAAGAACGAAATTTGGTGAGCCAAGTGGGATTGGTGTACTGATCATTACCTGCCAGTATTATCAAGATTGGGTGAAAAAATGTTTGCTGAGATTTCAGGAAACTCGTAGTTTTTTGGAAGCTTGGCAACCCCTTTAAATTAAAGTGATTCTCGTCAGTCTCTGCTTGGAGCAACTTCAATAGGACACAAACCGTAGTGATAGAACTTGGAACTACATTATTGTGCCAAGTTTCAAAGAGCTAGCACGAACCGTGTTTGATTTAGAGTTCCAAATACATGTATCCATATAGGAACAAACAGAGTGAAACCTAAACCTGAAAAGGGTTACTGCAAAGGAACTGTTTAACCTAGAAGAACGAAATTTGGAGAGCCAAGTGGCATTGGTGTACTGATCATTACCTGCAAGTATCATCAAGATTAGGTGAAAAAATGTTTGCTGAGATTTCAGGAAACTCGTTGTTTTTTGGAAGCTTGGCAACCCCTTTCAATGAAAGTGATTCTCGTCAGTCTCTGCTTGGGGCTACTTCAATAGGACACAAACCATAGCGATAGAACTTGGAACTACATTATTGTGCCAAGTTTCAAAGAGCTAGCACAAACCTTTTTGATTTAGAGTTCCAATTACATGTATCCATATAGGAAAAAACAGAGTGAAACCTAAACTTGAAAAGGGTTACTGCAAAGGAACTGTTTAAGCTAGAAGAACGAAATTTGGAGAGCCAAGTGGAATTGGTGTACTGATCATTACCTGCATGTATCATCAAGATGGGTGAATAAATGTTTGCTAAGATTTCAGGAAACTCGTAGTTTTTTGAAAGCTTGGCAACCCTTTTCAATGAAAGTGATTCTCGTCAGTCTCTGCTTGGGCCTACTTCAATAGGACAGAAAACGTAGCGATAGAACTTGGAAGTACATTTTTGTGCCAAGTTTCAAAGAGCTAGCACGAACCGTGTTTGATTTAGAGTTCCAACTACATGTATCCATATAGGAGAAAAGAGAGTGAAATCTAAATATGAAAACGGTTACTGCAAATGAACGGTTTCACCTAGAAAAACGAAATTTGGTGAGCCAAGTGGGATTGGTGTACTGATCATTACCTGCCAGTATCATCAAGATTGGGTGAAAAAATGTTTCCTGAGATTTAAGGAAACTCGTAGATTTTTGGAAGCTTGGCAACCCGTATCAATGAAAGTGATTCTCGTCAGTCTCTGCTTGGGGCTACTTCAATAGGACACAAACCGTAGCGATAGAACTTGGAACTACATTATTGTGCCAAGTTTCAAAGAGCTAGCACAAACCGTGTTTGATTTAGAGTTCCAACTACATGTATCCATATCGGACAAAATAGAGTGAAACCTAAACATGAAAAGGGTTACTGCAAAGGAACGGTTTAAGATAGAAGAACGAAATTTGGTGAGCCAAGTGGGATTGGTGTACTGATCATTACCTGCGAGTATCATCAAGATTGGGTGAAAAAATGTTTGCTGAGATTTCAGGAAACTCGTAGTTTTTTGGAAGCTTGGCAACCCCTTTCAATGAAAGTGATTCTCGTCAGTCTCTGCTTGGGGCTACTTCAATAGGACACAAACCGTAGCGATAGAACTTGGAACTACATTATTGTGCCAAGTTTCAAAGAGCTAGCACCAACCGTGTTTGATTTAGAGTTCCAAATACATGTATCCATATAGGAGAAAACAGAGTGAAACCTAAACATGAAAACGGTTACTGCAAAGGAACGGTTTAACCTAGAAGAAAGAAGTTGGGTGAGCCAAGTGGGATTGGTGTACTGATCATTACCTGCCAGTATCATCAAGATTGGGTGAAAAAATGTTTGCTGAGATTTCAGGAAACTCGTAGTTTTTTGGAAGCTTGGCAACCCCTTTCAATGAAAGTGATTCTCGTCAGTCTCTGCTTGGGGCTACTTCAATAGGACACAAACCATAGCGATAGAACTTGGACCTACATTATTGTGCCAAGTTTCAAAGAGCTAGCACAAACCGTGTTTGATTTAGAGTTCCAACTACATGTATCCATATAGGAGAAAACAGAGTGAAACCTAAACATGAAAACGGTTACTGCAAACGAACGGTTTAATCTAGAAGAACGAAATTTGGTCAGCCAAGTGGGATTGGTGTACTGATCATTACCTGCATGTATCATCAAGTTTGGGTGAAAAAATGTTTGCTGAGATTTCAGGAAACTCGTAGTTTTTTGGAAGCTTGGCAACCCCTTTCAACGAAAGTGATTCTCGTCAGTCTCTGCTTGGGGCTACTTCAATAGGACACAAACCATAGCGATAGAACGTGGAACTACATTATTGTGCCAAGTTTCAAAGAGCTAGCACAAACCGTATTTGATTTAGAGTTCCAACTACATGTATCCATATAGGAGAAAACAGAGTGAAACCTAAACATGAAAAGGGTTACTGCAAAGGAACGGTTTAAGCTAGAAAAACGAAATTTGGTGAGCCAAGTGGGATTGGTGTACTGATCATTACCTGTGAGTATCATCAAGATTGGGTGAAAAAATGTTTGCTGAGATTACAGGAAACTCGTAGTTTTTTGGAAGCTTAGCAACCCCTTTCAATGAAAGTGATTCTCGTCAGTCTCTGCTTGGGGCTACTTCAATAGGACACAAACAGTAGCGATAGAAATTGGAACTACATTATTGTGCCAAGTTTCAAAGAGCTAGCACAAACCATGTTGGATTTAGAGTTCCAAATACATGTATCCATATAGGAGAAAAGAGAGTGAAACCTAAACATGAAAACGGTTACTGCAAAAGAACGGTTTAACCTAGAAAAACGAAATTTGGTGAGCCAAGTGGGATTGGTGTACTGATCATTACCTGCCAGGATCATCAAGATTGGTTGAAAACATGTTTGCTGAGATTTCAGGAAACTCATAGTTCTTTGGAAGCTTGGCAACCCCTTTCAATGAAAGTGATTCTCGTCAGTCTCTGCTTGGGGCTACATCAATAGGACACAAACCATAGTGATAGAAGTTGGAACTACTTTATTGTGCCAAGTTTCAAAGAGCTAGCACAAACCGTGTTTGATTTAGAGTTCCAAATACATGTATCCATATAGGAGAAAACAGAGTGAAACCTAAATATGAAAACCGTTACTAAACCGTTACTGCAAAGGAACGGTTTAACCTAGAAGAACGAAATTTGGTGAGCCAAGTGGGATTGGTGTACTGATCATTACCTGCCAGTATCATCAAGATTGGGTGAAAAAATGTTTGCTTAGATTTCAGGAAACTCGTAGTTTTTTGGAAGGCTTGGCAACTCTTTTCCTTAAACGTGAATCTCGTCAGTCTCTGCTTGGGGTTACTTCAATAGGACACAAACCATAGCGATAGAACTTGGAACTACATTATTGTGCCAAGTTTCAAAGAGCTAGCACAAACCGTGTTTGATTTAGAGTTCCAACTACATGTATCCATATAGGAGAAAACAGAGTGAAACCTAAACATGAAAACGGTTACTGCAAATGAACGGTTTAATCTAGAAAGAAGGAAATTTGGTGAGCCAATTGGGATTGGTGTACTGATCATTACCTGCAAGTATCATCAAGTTTGGGTGAAAAAATGTTTGCTGAGATTTCAGGAAACTCGTAGTTTTTCTGGAAGCTTGGCAACCCCTTACAACGAAAGTGATTCTCGTCAGTCTCTGCTTGGGGCTACTTCAATAGGGACACAAACCATAGCGATAGAACTTGGAACTACTTTTATTGTGCCAAGTTTCAAAGAGCTAGCACAAACCGTGTTTGATTTAGAGTTCCAAATACATGTATCCATATAGGAGAAATAGAGTGGAAACCTAAACATGAAAAGGGTTACTGCAAAGGAACGGTTTAACCTAGAAGAACGAAATTTGGTGAGCCAAGTGGGATTGGTGTACTGATCATTACCTGCGAGTATCATCAAGATTGGGTAAAAAAATGTTTGCTGAGATTTCAGGAAACTCGTAGTTTTTTTGGAAGCTTTGCAACCCCTTTCAATGAAAGTGATTCTCGTCAGTCTCTGCTTGGGGCTACTTCAATAGGACACCAAACCATAGCGATAGGACTTGGAACTACATTATTGTGCCAAGTTTCAAAGAGCTAGCACAAACCGTGATTTATTTTAGAGTTCCAAATACATGTATTCCATATAGGAGAAAACAGAGTGAAACCTAAACATGAAAACGGTTACTGCAAACGAATGGTTTAACCTAGAAGAACGAAATTTGGTGAGCCAAGTGGGATTGGTGTACTGATCATTACCTGCAAGTATCATCAAGATTGGGTGAAAAAATGTTTGCTGGGATTTCAGGAAACTCGTAGTTTTTTGGAAGCTTGGCAACCCCTTTCAATGAAAGTGATTCTCGTCAGTCTCTGCTTGGGGCTAGTTCAATAGGAACCCAATCCATAGTGATAGAACTTGGAACTACATGATTGTGCCAAGTTTCAAAGAGCTAGCACAAACCGTGTTTGATTTAGAGTTCCAACTACATGTATCCATATAGGAGAAAACAGAGTGAAACCTAAACATGAAAACGGTTACTGCAAAGGAACGGTTTAACCAAGAAGAACGAAATTTGGTGAGCCAAGTGGAATTGGTGTACTGATCGTTACCAGCCAGTATCATAAAGATTGGGTGAAAAAATGTTTGCTGAGATTTTCAAGAAACTCGTAGTTTTTTGGAAGCTTGGCACCCCCTTTCAATGAAAGTGATTCTCGTCAGTCTCTGCTTGGGGCTACTTCAATAGGACACAAACCATAGCGATAGAACTTGGAACTACATTTTTGTGCCAAAGTTTAAAAGAGCTAGCACAAACGGTGTTTTGATTTAGAGTTCCAACTACATGTATCCATATAGGAAAAAAACAGAGTGAAACCTAAACCTGAAAAGGGTTACTGCAAAGGAACGGTTTAAGCTAGAAGAACGAAATTTGGAGAGCCAAGTGGGATTGGTGTACTGATCATTACGTGCAAGTATCATCAAGATTGGGTGAAAAAATGTTTGCTGAGATTTCAGGAAACTCGTAGTTTTTTGGAAGCTTGGCAACCCCTTTCAATGAAAGTGATTCTCGTCAGTCTCTGCTTGGGGCTACTTCAATAGGACACAAACCATAGCGATAGAACTTGGAACTACATTATTGTGCCAAGTTTCAAAAGAGCTAGCACAAACCCGTGTTTGATTTAGAGTTCCAACTACATGTATCCATACCTGAGAAAACAGAGTGAAACCTAAACATGAAAAAGGTTACTGCAAAGGAACGGTTTTACCTAGAAGAACGAAATTTGGTGAGCCAAGTGGGATTGGTGTACTGATCATTACCTGCAAGTATCATCAAGATTGGGTGAAAAAATGTTTGCTGAGATTTCAGGAAACTCGTAGTGTTTTGGAAGCTTGGCAACCCCTTTCAATGAAAGTGATTCTCGTCAGTCTCTGCTTGGGGCTACTTCAATAGGACACAAACCATAGCGATAGGACTTGGAAATACATTATTGTGCCAAGTTTCAAAGAGGTAGCCCACAAACCGTGTTTTATTTAGAGTTCCAAATACATGTATCCATATAGGAGAAAACAGAGTGAAACCTAAACATGAAAACGGTTACTGCAAAGGAACGGTTTAACCTAGAAGAAAGAAGTTGGGTGAGCCCAAGTGGGATTGGTGTACTGATCATTACCTGCCAGTATCATCAAGATTGGGTGAAAAAATGTTTTGCTGAGATTTCAGGAAACTCGTAGTTTTTTTGGAAGCTTGGCAAGCCCTTTCAATGAAAGTGATTCTCGTCAGTCTCTGCTTGGGGCTACTTCAATAGGACACAAACCATAGCGATAGAACTTGGAACTACATTATTGTGCCAAGTTTCAAAGAGCTAGCACAAACCGTGTTTGATTTAGAGTTCCAACTACATGTATCCATACCTGAGAAAAACAGAGTGAAACCTAAACATGAAAAGGGTTACTGCAAAGGAACGGTTTAAGATAGAAGAACGAAATTTGGTGAGCCAAGTGGGATTGGTGTACTGATCATTACCTGCCAGTATCATCAAGATTGGGTGAAAAATGTTTGCTGAGATTTCAGGAAACTCGTAGTTTTTTGGAAGCTTGGCAACCCCTTTCAATGAAAGTGATTCTCGTCAGTCTCTGCTTGGGGCTACTTCAATAGGACACAAAACCATAGCGATAGGACTTGGAACTACATTATTGTGCCAAGTTTCAAAGAGCTAGCACAAACCGTGATTTATTTAGAGTTCCAAATACATGTATCCATATAGGAGAAAACAGAGTGAAACCTAAACATGAAACGGTTACTGCAAACGAACGGTTTTAATCTAGAAGAACGAAATTTGGTGAGCCAAGTGGGATTGGTGTACTGATCATTACCTGCAAGTATCATCAAGTTTGGGTGAAAAAATGTTTGCTGAGATTTCAGGAAACTCGTAGTTTTTTGGAAGCTTGGCAACCCCTTTCAACGAAAGTGATTCTCGACAGTCTTCTGCTTGAGGCTACTTCAATAGGACACAAACCATAGCGATAGAACGTGGAACTACATTATTGTGCCAAGTTTCAAAGAGCTTGCACAAAACCGTGTTTTGATTTAGAGTTCCAACTACATGTATCCATACCTGAGAAAACAGAGTGAAACCTAAACATGAAAAAGGTTACTGCAAAGGAACGGTTTTACCTAGAAGAACGAAATTTCGTGAGCCAAGTGGGATTGGTGTACTGATCATTACCTGCCAGTATCATCGAGATTGGGTGTGAAAAAAATGTTTGCTGAGATTTTCAGGAAACTCGTAGTTTTTTGGATGCTTGGCAACCCCTTTCAATGAAAGTGATTCTCGTCAGTCTCTGCTTGGGGCTACTTCAATAGGACACAAACCGTAGCGATAGAAACTTGGAACTACATTATTGTGCCAAGTTTCAAAGAGCTAGCACAAACCATGTTTGATTTAGAGTTCCAACTACATGTATCCATATAGGAGAAAAGAGAGTGAAACCTAAACATGAAAACGGTTACTGCAAATGAACGGTTTAACCTAGAAAAACGAAATTTGGTGAGCCAAGTGGGATTGGGTGTACTGATCATTACCTACATGTATCATCAAGATTGGGTGAAAAAATGTTTGCTGAGATTTGAGGAACTCGTAGTGTTTTGGAAGCTTGGCAAACCCTTTCAATGAAAGTGATTCTCGTCAGTCTCTGCTTGGGGCTACTTCAATAGGACACAAACCATAGCGATAGGACTTGGATATACATTATTGTGCCAAGTTTCAAAGAGCTAGCACAAACCGTGTTTTATTTAGAGTTCCAAATACATGTATCCATATAGGAGAAAACAGAGTGAAACCTAAACATGAAAACGGTTACTGCAAAGGAACGGTTTAAGATAGAAGAACGAAATTTGGTGAGCCAAGTGGGATTGGTGTACTGATCATTACCTGCCAGTATCATCAAGATTGGGTGAAAAAATGTTTGCTGAGATTTCAGGAAACTCGTAGTGTTTTGGAAGCTTGGCAACCCCTTTCAATGAAAGTGATTCTCGTCAGTCTCTGCTTGGGGCTACTTCAATAGGACACAAACCATAGCATAGACTTGGATATACATTATTGTGCCAAGTTTCAAAGAGGTAGCACAAACCGTGTTTTATTTAGAGTTCCAAATACATGTACCCATATAGGAGAAACAGAGTGAAACCTAAACATGAAAAAGGGTTACTGCAAAGGAACGGTTTAAGGTAGAAGAAACGAAATTTGGTGAGCCAAGTGGGATTGGTGTACTGATCATTACCTGCCAGTATCATCAAGATTGGGTGAAAAAATGTTTGCTGAGATTTCAGGAAACTCGTAGTGTTTTGGAAGCTTGGCAAGCCCTTTCAATGAAAGTGATTCTCGTCAGTCTCTGCTTGAGGCTACTTCAATAGGACACAAACCATAGCGATTGGACTTGGAACTACATTATTGTGCCAAGTTTCAAAGAGCTAGCACAAACCGTGTTTTATTTTAGAGTTCCAAATACATGTATCCATATAGGAGAAAACAGAGTGAAACCTAAACATGAAAACGGTTACTGCAAAACGAACGGTTTAATCTAGAAGAACGAAATTTGGTGAGCCAAGTGGGATTGGTGTACTGATCATTACCTGCAAGTATCATCAAGTTTGGGTGAAAAAATGTTTGCTGAGATTTCAGGAAAACTCGTAGTTTTTTGGAAGCTTGGCAACCCCTTTCAACGAAAGTGATTCTCGTCAGTCTCTGCTTGGGGCTACTTCAATAGGACACAAACCATAGCGATAGAACGTGGAACTACATTATTGTGCCAAGTTTCAAAGAGCTTGCAAAAAACGTGTTTGATTTAGAGTTCCAACTACATGTATCCATATAGGAGAAAACAGAGTGAAACCTAAACATGAAAACGGTTACTGAAAAGGAACGTTTTAACCTAGAAGAACGAAATTTGGTGAGCAAAGTGGGATTGGTGTACTGATCATTACCGGCGAGTATCATCAAGATTGGGTGAAAAAATGTTTGCTGAGATTTCAGGAAACTCGTAGTTTTTTTGGAAGCTTGGCAACCTTTTTTCAATGAAAGTGATTCTCATCAGTCTCTGTTTGGGGCTACTTCAATAGGACACAAACCGTAGCGATAGAACTTGGAACTACATTATTGTGCCAAGTTTTCAAAGAGCTAGCACGAACCGTGTTTGATTTAGAGTTCCCAAAATACATGTATCAATATAGGAACAAACAGAGTGAAACCTAAACATGAAAAAGGGTTACTGCAAAGGAACGGTTTAAGCTAGAAGAACGAAATTTGGAGAGCCAAGTGGGATTGGTGTACTGATCATTACCTGCAAGTATCATCAAGATTGGGTGAAAAAATGTTTGCTGAGATTTCAGGAAACTCGTAGTTTTTGGAAGCTTGGCAACCCTTTTCAATGAAAGTGATTCTCGTCAGTCTCTGCTTGGGGCTACTTCAATAGGACACAAAACGTAGCGATAGAACTTGGAACTACATTATTGTGCCAAGTTTCAAAGAGCTAGCACGAACCGTGTTTGATTTAGAGTTCCAACTACATGTATCCATATAGGAGAAAACAGAGTGAAACCTAAACATGAAAAGGGTTACTGCAAAGGAACGGTTTAAGATAGAAGAACGAAATTTGGTGAGCCAAGTGGGATTGGTGTACTGATAATTACCTGCGAGTATCTTCAAGATTGGGTGAAAAATGTTTGCTGAGATTTCAGGAAAACTCGTAGTTTTTTGGAAGCTTAGGCAACCCTTTCAATGAAAGTGATTCTCGTCAGTCTCTGCTTGGGGCTACTTCAATAGGACACAAACCGTAGTGATAGAACTTGGAACTACATTATTGTGCCAAGTTTCAAAGAGCTAGCACAAACCATGTTTGATTTAGAGTTCCAACTACATGTATCCATATAGGAGAAAAGAGAGTGAAACCTAAACATGAAAACGGTTACTGTAAATGAACGGTTTAACCTAGAAAAACGAAATTTGGTGAGCCAAGTGGGATTGGTGTACTGATCATTACCTGCCAGTATCATCAAGATTGGGTGAAAAAAAAATGTTTTGCTGAGATTTTCAGGAAACTCATAGTTCTTTAAAGCTTGGCAAAACCCCTTTACATTTGAAAGTG
>NW_027553338.1:0-40767 GCF_045843805.1 Urocitellus parryii
GCCCCAAGCAGAGACTGACGAGAATCCCTTTCATAGAAAGGGGTTGCCAAGCTTCCAAAAAACTACGAGTTTCCTGAAATCTCAGCAAACATTTTTTCACCCAATCATGATGATACTTCTATTTAATGATCAGTACACCAATCCCACTTCGCTCAACAAATTTCGTTCTTCTAGGTTAAACCGTTCCTTTGCAGTAACCGTTTTCATGTTTAGGTTTCACTCTGTTTTCTCCTATATGGATACATGTAGTTGGAACTCTAAATCAAACACGGTTTGTGCTAGCACTTTGAAACTTGGCACAATAATGTAGTTCCAAGTTCTATCGCTATGGTTTGTGTGCTATTGAAGTAGCCCCAAGCAGAGACTGACGAGAATCCCTTTCATAGAAAGGGGTTGCCAGGCTTCCAAAAAACTGCGAGTATCCTGAAATCTCAGCAAACATTTTTTCACCCAGTCTTGATGATACTTCCATTTAATGATCAGTACACCAATCCCACTTGGCTCACCAAATTTCGTTCTTCTAGTTTAAACCGTTCCTTTGCAGTAATCGTTTTCATATTTAGGTTTCACTCTGTTTTCTCCTATATGGATACATGTAGTTGGAACTCTAAATCAAGCACGGTTTGTGCTAGCTCTTTGAAACTTGGCACAATAATGTAGTTCCAAGTTCTATCGCTATGGTTTGTGTGCTATTGAAGTAGCCCCAAGCAGAGACTGACGAGAATCCCTTTCATTGAAAGGGGTTGCCAAGCTTCCAAAAAACTACAAGTTTCCTGAAATCTCAGCAAACATTTTTCACCCAATCTTGATGATACTTGCAGGTAGTGATCAGTACACGAATCCCACTTGGCTCACCAAATTTCGTTCTTCTAGGTTAAACCGTTCCTTTGCAGTACCCGTTTTCATGTTTAGGTTTCACTCTGTTTTCTCCTATATGGATACATGTAGTTGGAACTCTAAATCAAACACGGTTTGTGCTAGCTCTTTGAAACTTGGCACAATAATGTAGTTCCAAGTTCTATCGCTATGGTTTGTGTGCTATTGAAGTAGCCCCAAGCAGAGACTGACGAGAATCCCTTTCATTGAAAGGGGTTGCCAAGCTTCCAAAAAACTGCGAGTTTCCTGAAATCGCAGCAAACATTTTTTTCACCCAATCTTGATGATACTTCCATTTAATGATCAGTACACCAATCCCACTTGGCTCACCAAATTTCGTTCTTCTAGGTTAAACCGTTCCTTTGCAGTAACCGTTTTCATGTTTAGGTTTCACTCTGTTTTCTCCTATATGGATACATGTAGTTGGAACTCTAAATCAAACACGGTTTGTGCTAGCTCTTTGAAACTTGGCACAATAATGTAGTTCCAAGTACTGTCGCTATGATTTGTGTGCTTTTGAAGTAGCCTCAAGCAGAGACTGACGAGAATCCCTTTCATTGAAAGGGGTTATCAAGCTTCCAAGAAACTACGAGTTTCCTGAAATCTCAGCAAACATTTTTTCACCCTATCTTGATGATACTTGCAGGTAGTGATCAGTACACGAATCCCACTTGGCTCACCAAATTTCGTTGTTCTAGGTTAAAACGTTCCTTTGCAGTAACCGTTTTCATGATTAGGTTTCAATCTGTTTTCTCCTATATGGATACATGTAGTTGGAACTCTAAATCAAACACGGTTTGTGCTAGCTCTTTGAAACTTGGCACAATAATGTAGTTCCAAGTTCTATCGCTATGGTTTGTGTGCTATTGAAGTAGCCCCAAGCAGAGACTGACGAGAATCCCTTTCATTGAAAGGGGTTGCCAAGCTTCCAAAAAACTACAAGTTTCCTGAAATCTCAGCAAACATTTTTTCACCCAATCTTGATGATACATGCAGGTAGTGATCAATACACGAATCCCACTTGGCTCACCAAATTTCGTTCTTCTAGGTTAAACCGTTCCTTTGCAGTAACCGTTTTCATGTTTAGGTTTCACTCTGTTTTCTCCTATATGGATACATGTAGTTGGAACTCTAAATCAAACACGGTTTGTGCTAGCTCTTTGAAACTTGGCACAATAATGTAGTTCCAAGTTCTATCGCTATGGTTTGTGTGCTATTGAAGTAGCCCCAAGCAGAGACTGACGAGAATCCCTTTCATTGAAAGGGGTTGCCAAGCTTCCAAAAAACTGCGAGTTTCCTGAAATCGCAGCAAACATTTTTTCACCCAATCTTGATGATACTTCCATTTAATGATCAGTACACCAATCCCACTTGGCTCACCAAATTTCGTTCTTCTAGGTTAAATCGTTCCTTTGCAGTAACCGTTTTCATGTTTAGGTTTCACTCTGTTTTCTCCTATATAGATATGTGTAGTTGGAACTCTAAATCAAACACGGTTTGTGCTAGCTCTTTGAAACTTGGCACAATAATGTAGTTCCAAGTTGTATCGCTATGGTTTGTGTGCTATTGAAGTAGCCCCAAGCAGAGACTGACGAGAATCCCTTTCATTGAAAGGGGTTGCCAATCTTCCAAAAAACTGCGAGTTTCCTGAAATCTCAGCAAACATTTTTTCACCCAATCTTGATGATACTTGCAGGTAGTGATCAGTACATGAATCCCACTTGGCTCACTAAATTTCGTTCTTCTAGGTTAAACCGTTCCTTTGCAGTAACCCTTTTCATGTTTAGGTTTTACTCTGTTTTCTCCAATATGGATACATGTAGTTGGAACTCTAATCAAACACGGTTTGTGCTAGCTCTTTGAAACTTGGCACAATAATGTAGTTCCAAGTACTGTCGCTATGATTTGTGTGCTTTTGAAGTAGCCTCAAGCAGAGACTGACGAGAATCCCTTTCATTGAAAGGGGTTATCAAGCTTCCAAGAAACTACGAGTTTCCTGAAATGTCAGCAAACTTTTTTTCACCCTATCTTGATGATACTTGCAGGTAGTGATCAGTACACGAATCCCACTTGGCTCACCAAATTTCGTTGTTCTAGGTTAAAACGTTCCTTTGCAGTAACCGTTTTCATGATTAGGTTTCAATCTGTTTTCTCCTATATGGATACATGTAGTTGGAACTCTAAATCAAACACGGTTTGTGCTAGCTCTTTGAAACTTGGCACAATAATGTAGTTCCAAGTTCTATCGCTATGGTTGTGTGCTATTGAAGTAGCCCCAAGCAGAGACTGACGAGAATCCCTTTCACAGAAAGGCGTTGCCAGGCTTCCAAAAAACTGCGAGTTTCCTGAAATCTCAGCAAACATTTTTTCACCCAGTCTTGATGATACTTCCACTTAATGATCAGTACACCAATCCCACTTGGCTCACCAAATTTCGTTCTTCTAGGTTAAACCGTTCCTTTGCAGTAATCGTTTTCACATTTAGGTTTCACTCTGTTTTCTCCTATATAGATACATGTACTTGGAACTCTAAATCAAACACGGTTTGTGCTAGCTCTTTGAAACTTGGCACAATAATGTAGTTCCAAGTTCTATCGCTATGGTTTGTGTGCTATTGAAGTAGCCCCAAGCAGAGACTGACGAGAATCCCTTTCATTGAAAGGGGTTGCCAAGCTTCCAAAAAACTACAAGTTTCCTGAAATCTCAGCAAACATTTTTTCACCCAATCATGATGATACTTCTATTTAATGATCAGTACACCAATCCCACTTGGCTCACCAAATTTCGTTCTTCTAGGTTAAACCGTTCCTTTGCAGTAACCGTTTTCATGTTTAGGTTTCACTCTGTTTTCTCCTATATGGATACATGTAGTTGGAACTCTAAATCAAACACGGTTTGTGCTAGCACTTTGAAACTTGGCACAATAATGTAGTTCCAAGTTCTATCGCTATGGTTTGTGTGCTATTGAAGTAGCCCCAAGCAGAGACTGACGAGAATCCCTTTCATAGAAAGGGGTTGCCAGGCTTCCAAAAAACTGCGAGTATCCTGAAATCTAAGCAAACATTTTTTCACCCAATCTTGATGATACTTCCATTTAATGATCAGTACACCAATCCCACTTGGCTCAACAAATTTCGTTCTTATAGGTTAAACCCGTTCCTTTGCAGTAATCGTTTTCATATTTAGGTTTCACTCTGTTTTCTCCTATATGGATACATGTAGTTGGAACTCTAAATCAAGCACGGTTTGTGCTAGCTCTTTGAAACTTGGCACAATAATGTAGTTCCAAGTTCTATCGCTATGGTTTGTGTGCTATTGAAGTAGCCCCAAGCAGAGACTGACGAGAATCCCTTTCATTGAAAGGGGTTGCCAAGCTTCCAAAAAACTACAAGTTTCCTGAAATCTCAGCAAACATTTTTTCACCCAATCTTGATGATACTTCCATTTAATGATCAGTACACCAATCCCACTTGGCTCACCAAATTTCGTTCTTCTAGGTTAAACCGTTCCTTTGCAGTAACTGTTTTCATGTTTAGGTTTCACTCTGTTTTCTCCTATATGGATACATGTAGTTGGAACTCTAAATCAAACACGGTTTGTGCTAGCTCTTTGAAACTTGGCACAATAATGTAGTTCCAAGTTCTATCGCTATGGTTTGTGTGCTATTGAAGTAGTCCCAAGCAGAGACTGACGAGAATCCCTTTCATTGAAAGGGGTTGCCAGGCTTCCAAAAAACTACGAGTTTCCTGAAATCTCAGCAAACATTTTTTCACCCAATCTTGATGATACTTCCATTTAATGATCAGTACACCAATCCCACTTGGCTCAACAAATTTCGTTCTTATAGGTTAAACTGTTCCTTTGCAGTAATCGTTTTCATATTTAGGTTTCACTCTGTTTTGTCCTATATGGATACATGTAGTTGGAACACTAAATCAAGCACGGTTTGTGCTAGCTCTTTGAAACTTGGCACAATAATGTAGGTCCAAGTTCTATCGCTATGGTTTGTGTGCTATTGAAGTAGCCCCAAGCAGAGACTGACGAGAATCCCTTTCATTGAAAGGGGTTGCCAAGCTTCCAAAAAACTACAAGTTTCCTGAAATCTCAGCAAACATTTTTTCACCCAATCTTGATGATACTTGCAGGTAGTGATCAGTACACGAATCCCACTTGGCTCACCAAATTTCGTTCTTCTAGGTTAAACCGTTCCTTTGCAGTAACCATTTTCATGTTTAGGTTTCACTCTGTTTTCTCCTATATGGATACATGTAGTTGGAACTCTAACTCAAGCACGGTTTGTGCTAGCTCTTTGAAACGTGGCACAATAATGTAGTTCCAAGTTCTATCGCTATGGTTTGTGTGCTATTGAAGTAGCCCCAAGCAGAGACTGACAAGAATCCCTTTCATTGAAAGGGGTTGCCAAGCTTCCAAAAAACTGCGAGTTTCCTGAAATCGCAGCAAACATTTTTTCACCCAATCTTGATGATACTTCCATTTAATGATCAGTACACCAATCCCACTTGGCTCACCAAATTTCGTTGTTCTAGGTTAAAACGTTCCTTTGCAGTAACCGTTTTCATGATTAGGTTTCACTCTGTTTTCTCCTATATGGATACATGTAGTTGGAACTCTAAATCAAACACGGTTTGTGCTAGCTCTTTGAAACATGGCACAATAATGTAGTTCCAAGTTCTATCGCTATGGTTTGTGTGCTATTGAAGTAGCCCCAAGCAGAGACTGACGAGAATCCCTTTCATAGAAAGGCGTTGCCAGGCTTCCAAAAAACTGCGAGTTTCCTGAAATCTCAGCAAACATTTTTTCACCCAGTCTTGATGATACTTCCACTTAATGATCAGTACACCAATCCCACTTGGCTCACCAAATTTCGTTCTTCTAGGTTAAACCGTTCCTTTGCAGTAATCGTTTTCATATTTAGGTTTCACTCTGTTTTCTCCTATATAGATACATGTAGTTGGAACTCTAAATCAAACACGGTTTGTGTTAGCTCTTTGAAACTTGGCACAATAATGTAGTTCCAAGTTCTATCGCTATGGTTTGTGTGCTATTGAAGTAGCCCCAAGCAGAGACTGACGAGAATCCCTTTCATTGAAAGGGGTTGCCAAGCTTCCAAAAAACTACGAGTTTCCTGAAATCTCAGCAAACATTTTTTCACCCAATCATGATGATACTTCTATTTAATGATCAGTACACCAATCCCACTTGGCTCACCAAATTTCGTTCTTCTAGGTTAAACCGTTCCTTTGCAGTAACCGTTTTCATGTTTAGGTTTCACTCTGTTTTCTTCTATATGGATACATGTAGTTGGAACTCTAAATCAAACACGGTTTGTGATAGCACTTTGAAACTTGGCACAATAATGTAGTTCCAAGTTCTATCGCTATGGTTTGTGTGCTATTGAAGTAGCCCCAAGCAGAGACTGACGAGAATCCCTTTCATAGAAAGGGGTTTCCAGGCTTCCAAATAACTGCGAGTATCCTGAAATCTCAGCAAACATTTTTTCACCCAGTCTTGATGATACTTCCATTTAATGATCAGTACATCAATCCCACTTGGCTCACCAAATTTCGTTCTTCTAGGTTAAATCGTTCCTTTGCAGTAACCGTTTTCATGTTTAGGTTTCACTCTGTTTTCTCCTATATAGATACGTGTAGTTGGAACTCTAAATCAACACGGTTTGTGCTAGCTCTTTGAAACTTGGCACAATAACGTAGTTCCAAGTTCTATCGCTATGATTTGTGTGCTATTGAAGTAGCCCCAAGCAGAGACTGACGAGAATCCCTTTCATTGAAAGGGGTTGCCAAGCTTCCAAAAAACTGCGAGTTTCCTGAAATCTCAGCAAACATTTTTTCACCCAATCTTGATGATACTTGCAGGTAGTGATCAGTACATGAATCCCACTTGGCTCACTAAATTTCGTTCTTCTAGGTTAAACCATTCCTTTGCAGTAACCCTTTTCATGTTTAGGTTTTACTCTGTTTTCTCCAATATGGATACATGTAGTTGGAACTCTAAATCAAACACGGTTTGTGCTAGCTCTTTGAAACTTGGCACAATAATGTAGTTCCAAGTACTGTCGCTATGATTTGTGTGCTTTTGAAGTAGCCCCAAGCAGAGACTGACGAGAATCCCTTTCACTGAAACGGGTTATCAAGCTTCCAAAAAACTACGATTTTCCTGAAATCTCAGCAAACATTTTTTCACCCAATCTTGATGATACTTGCAGGTAGTGATCAGTACACGAATCCCACTTGGCTAACCAAATTTCGTTGTTCTAGGTTAAATCGTTCCTTTGCAGTAACCGTTTTCATGATTAGGTTTCACTCTGTTTTCTCCTATATGGATACATGTAGTTGGAACTCTAAATCAAACACGGTTTGTGCTAGCTCTTTGAAACTTGGCACAATAATGTAGTTCCAAGTTCTATCGCTATGGTTTGTGTGCTATTGAAGTATCCCCAAGCAGAGACTGACGAGAATCCCTTTCATAGAAAGGCGTTGCCAGGCTTCCAAAAAACTGCGAGTTTCCTGAAATCTCAGCAAACATTTTTTCACCCAGTCTTCATGATCTTCCACTTAATGATCAGGACACGAATCCCACTTGGCTCACCAAATTTCGTTCTTCTAGGTTAAACCGTTCCTTTGCAGTAATCGTTTTCATATTTAGGTTTCACTCTGTTTTCTCCTATATAGATACATGTAGTTGGAACTCTAAATCAAACACGGTTTGTGCTAGCTCTTTCAAACTTGGCACAATAATGTAGCTCCAAGTTCTATCGCTATGGTTTGTGTGCTATTGAAGTAGTCCCAAGCAGAGACTGACGAGAATCCCTTTCATTGAAAGGGGTTGCCAAGCTTCCAAAAAACTACAAGTTTCCTGAAATCTCAGCAAACATTTTTTCACCCAATCTTGATGATACTTCCATTTAATGATCAGTACACCAATCCCACTTGGCTCACCAAATTTCGTTCTTCTAGGTTAAACCGTTCCTTTGCAGTAACTATTTTCATGTTTAGGTTTCACTCTGTTTTCTCCTATATGGATACATGTAGTTGGAACGCTAAATCAAACACGGTTTGTGCTAGCTCTTTGAAACTTGGCACAATAATGTAGTTCCAAGTTCTATCGCTATGATTTGTGTGCTATTGAAGTAGTCCCAAGCAGAGACTGACGAGAATCCCTTTCATTGAAAGGGGTTGCCAGGCTTCCAAAAAACTACGAGTTTCCTGAAATCTCAGCAAACATTTTTTCACCCAATCTTGACGATATTTGCAGGTAGTGATCAGTACACGAATCTCACTTGGCTCACTAAATTTCGTTCTTCTAGGTTAAACCGTTCCTTTGCAGTAACCGTTTTCATGTTTAGGTTTCACTCTGTTTTCTCCTATTGGATACATGTAGTTGGAACTCTAAATGAAACACGGTTTGTGCTAGCTCTTTGAAACTTGGCACAATAATGTAGTTCCAAGTTCTATGGCTATGGTTTGTGTGCTATTGAAGTAGCCCAAGCAGAGACTGACGAGAATCCCTTTCATTGAAAGGGGTTATCAAGCTTCCAAAAAACTACGAGTTTCCTGAAATCTCAGCTAACATTTTTTCACCCAATCTTGATGATACTTCCATTTAATGATCAGTACACCAATCCCACTTGTCTCACCAAATTTCGTTCTTCTAGGTTAAACCGTTCCTTTGCAGTAACCGTTTTCATGTTTAGGTTTCACTCTGTTTTCTCCTATATGGATACATGTAGTTGGAAATCTAAATCAAACACGGTTTATGCTAGCTCTTTGAAACTTGGCACAATAATGTAGTTCCAAGTTCTATCGCTATGGTTTGTGTGCTATTGAAGTAGCACCAAGCAGAGACTGATGAGAATACCTTTCATTGAAAGGGGTTGCCAAGCTTCCAAAAAACTACGAGTTTCCTGAAATCTCAGCAAAAATTTTTTCACCCAATCTTGATGATACTTGCAGGTAGTGATCAGTACACGAATCTCACTTGGCTCACTAAATTTCGTTCATCTAGGTTAAACCGTTCCTTTGCAGTAACCGTTTTCATGTTTAGGTTTCACTCTGTTTTCTCCTATATGGATACATGTAGTTGGAACTCTAAATCAAAACATGGTTTGTGCTAGCTCTTTGAAACTTGGCACAATAATGTAGTTCCAAGTTCTATGGCTATGGTTTGTGTGCTATTGAAGTAGCCCCAAGCAGAGACTGACGAGAATCCCTTTCATTGAAAGGGGTTATCAAGCTTCCAAAAAACTACGAGTTTCCTGAAATCTCAGCTAACATTTTTTCACCCAATCTTGATGATACTTCCATTTAATGATCAGTACACCAATCCCACTTGGCTCACCAAATTTCGTTCTTCTAGGTTAAACCGTTCCTTTGCAGTAACCGTTTTCATGTTTAGGTTTCACTCTGTGTTCTCCTATATGGATACATGTAGTTGGAACTCTAAATCAAACACGGTTTGTGCTAGCTCTTTGAAACTTGGCACAATAATGTAGTTCCAAGTTCTGTCACTATGATTTGTGTGCTTTTGAAGTAGCCCCAAGCAGAGACTGACGAGAATCCCTTTCATTGAAAGGGGTTGCCAAGCTTCCAAAAAACTGCGAGTTTCCTGAAATCTCAGCAAACATTTTTTCACCCAATCTTGATGATACTTCCATTTAATGATCAGAACACCAATCCCACTTGGCTCACCAAATTTCGTTCTTCTAGGTTAAACCGTTCCTTTGCAGTAACCGTTTTCATGTTTAGGTTTCACTCTGTTTTCTCCTATATGGATACATGTAGTTGGAACTCTAAATGAAACACGGTTTGTTCTAGCTCTTTGAAACTTGGCACAATAATGTAGTTCCAAGTTCTATCGCTATGGTTTGTGTGCTATTGAAGTAGCCCCAAGCAGAGACTGACGAGAATATCTTTCATAGAAAGGGGTTGCCAGGCTTCCAAAAAACTGCGAGTTTCCTGAAATCTCAGCAAACATTTTTTCACCCAGTCTTGATGATACTTCCATTTAATGATCAGTACACCAATCCCACTTGGCTCACCAAATTTCGTTCTTCTAGGTTAAAACGTTCCTTTGCAGTAACCGTTTTCATGTTTAGGTTTCAATCTGTTTTCTCCTATATAGATACATGTAGTTGGAACTCTAAATCAAACACGGTTTGTGCTAGCTCTTTGAAACTTGGCACAATAATGTAGTTCCAAGTTCTATCGCTATGGTTTGTGTGCTATTGAAGTAGCCCCAAGCAGAGACTGACGAGAATCCCTTTCATTGAAAGGGGTTGCCAAGCGTCCAAAAACCTGCGAGTTTCCTGAAATCCCAGCAAACATTTTTTCACCCAATCTTGATGATACTTGCAGGTAGTGATCAGTACACGAGTCCCACTTGGCTCACCAAATTTCGTTCTTCTAGGTTAAACCGTTCCTTTGCAGTAACCGTTTTCATGTTTAGGTTTCACTCTGTTTTCTCCTATATGGATACATGTAGTTGGAACTCTAAATCAAACACAGTTTGTGCTAGCTCTTTGAAACTTGGCACAATAATGTAGTTCCAAGTTCTATCGCTATGGTTTGTGTGCTATTGAAGTAGCCCCAAGCAGAGACTGATGAGAATCCCTTTCATTGAAAGGGGTTGCCAAGCTTCCAAAAAACTACGAGTTTCCTGAAATCTCAGCAAACAATTTTTAACCCAATCTTGATTATACTTGCAGGTAGTGATCAGTACACGAATCCCACTTGCCTCACCAAATTTCGTTCTTCTAGGTTAAACCGTTCCTTTGAAGTAACCGTTTTCATGTTTAGGTTTCACTCTGTTTTCTCCTATATGGATACATGTAGTTGGAACTCTAAATCAAACACGGTTTGTGCTAGCTCTTTGAAACTTTGCACAATAATGTAGTTCCAAGTTCTATCGCTATGGTTTGTGTGCTATTGAAGTAGCCCAAGCAGAGACTGACGAGAATCCCTTTCATTGAAAGGGGTTGCCAGGCTTCCAAAAAACTGCGAGTATCCTGAAATCTCAGCAAACATTTTTCACCCAATCTTGATGACACTTCTATTTTATAATCAGTACACCAATCCCACTTGGCTCACCAAATTTCGTTCTTCTAGGTTAAATCGTTCCTTTGCAGTAACCGTTTTCATGTTTAGGTTTCACTCTGTTTTCTCCTATATAGATACGTGTAGTTGGAACTCTAAATCAAACACGGTTTGTGCTAGCTCTTTGAAACATGGCACAATAACGTAGTTCCAAGTTCTATCGCTATGGTTTGTGTGCTATTGAAGTAGCCCCAAGCAGAGACTGACGAGAATCCCTTTCATTGAAAGGGGTTGCCAAGCTTCCAAAAAACTGCGAGTTTCCTGAAATCTCAGCAAACATTTTTTCACCCAATCTTGATGATACTTGCAGGTAGTGATCAGTACATGAATCCCACTTGGCTCACTAAATTTCGTTCTTCTAGGTTAAACCGTTCCTTTGCAGTAACCCTTTTCATGTTTAGGTTTTACTCTGTTTTCTCAAATATGGATACATGTAGTTGGAACTCTAAATCAAACACGGTTTGTGCTAGCTCTTTGAAACTTGGCACAATAATGTAGTTCCAAGTACTGTCGCTATGATTTGTGTGCTTTTGAAGTAGCCCCAAGCAGAGACTGACGAGAATCCCTTTCACTGAAACGGGTTATCAAGCTTCCAAAAAACTACGATTTTCCTGAAATCTCAGCAAACATTTTTTCACCCAATCTTGATGATACTTGCAGGTAGTGATCAGTACACGAATCCCACTTGGCTCACCAAATTTCGTTGTTCTAGGTTAAAACGTTCCTTTGCAGTAACCGTTTTCATGATTAGGTTTCACTCTGTTTTCTCCTATATGGATACATGTAGTTGGAACTCTAAATCAAACACGGTTTGTGCTAGCTCTTTGAAACTTGGCACAATAATGTAGTTCCAAGTTCTAT
Organism: Urocitellus parryii; assembly: GCF_045843805.1. NCBI lineage: Eukaryota > Metazoa > Chordata > Mammalia > Rodentia > Sciuridae > Urocitellus > Urocitellus parryii. The sequence goes on from NW_027553338.1 coordinate 11,868, forward strand.
CGCTATGGTTTGTGTGCTATTGAAGTAGCCCCAAGCAGAGACTGACGAGAATCCCTTTCATAGAAAGGCGTTGCCAGGCTTCCAAAAAACTGCGAGTTTCCTGAAATCTCAGCAAACATTTTTTCACCCAGTCTTCATGATACTTCCACTTAATGATCAGGACACGAATCCCACTTGGCTCACCAAATTTCGTTCTTCTAGGTTAAACCGTTCCTTTGCAGTAATCGTTTTCATATTTAGGTTTCACTCTGTTTTCTCCTATATGGATACATGTAGTTGGAACTCTAAATCAAACACGGTTTGTGCTAGCTCTTTCAAACTTGGCACAATAATGTAGCTCCAAGTTCTATCGCTATGGTTTGTGTGCTATTGAAGTAGCCCCAAGCAGAGACTGACGAGAATCCCTTTCATTGAAAGGGGTTGCCAAGCTTCAAAAAAAACGGCGAGTTTCCTGAAATCTCTGCAAACATTTTTTCACCCAATCATGATGATACTTCTATTTAATGATCAGTACACCAATCCCACTTGGCTCACCAAATTTCGTTCTTCTAGGTTAAACCGTTCCTTTGCAGTAACCGTTTTCATGTTTAGGTTTCACTCTGTTTTCTCCTATATGGATACATGTAGTTGGAACTCTAAATCAAACACGGTTTGAGCTAGCACTTTGAAACTTGGCACAATAATGTAGTTCCAAGTTCTATCGCTATGGTTTGTGTGCTATTGAAGTAGCCCCAAGCAGAGACTGACGAGAATCCCTTTCATAGAAAGGGGTTGCCAGGCTTCCAAAAAACTGCGAGTATCCTGAAATCTCACCAAACATTTTTTCACCCAGTCTTGATGATACTTCCATTTAATGATCAGTACACCAATCCCACTTGGCTCACCAAATTTTGTTCTTCTAGGTTAAACCGTTCCTTTGCAGTAATCGTTTTCATATTTAGGTTTCACTCTGTTTTCTCCTATATGGATACATGTAGTTGGAACTCTAAATCAAGCACGGTTTGTGCTAGCACTTTGAAACTTGGCACAATAATGTAGTTCCAAGTTCTATCGCTATGGTTTGTGTGCTATTGAAGTAGCCCCAAGCAGAGACTGACGAGAATCCCTTTCATAGAAAGGGGTTTCCAGGCTTCCAAAAAACTGCGAGTATCCTGAAATCTCAGCAAACATTTTTTCACCCAGTCTTGATGATACTTCCATTTAATGATCAGTACATCAATCCCACTTGGCTCACCAAATTTTGTTCTTCTAGGTTAAACCGTTCCTTGGCAGTAATCGTTTTCATATTTAGGTTTCACTCTGTTTTCTCCTATATGGATACATGTAGTTGGAACTCTAAATCAAGCACGGTTTGTGCTAGCTCTTTGAAACTTGGCACAATAATGTAGTTCCAAGTTCTATCGCTAAGGTTTGTGTGCTATTGAAGTAGACCCAAGCAGAGACTGACGAGAATCCCTTTCATTGAAAGGGGTTGCCAAGCTTCCAAAAAACTACAAGTTTCCTGAAATCTCAGCAAACATTTTTTCACCCAATCTTGATGATACTTGCAGGTAGTGATCAGTACACGAATCCCACTTGCCTCACCAAATTTCGTTCTTCTAGGTTAAACCGTTCCTTTGCAGTAACCGTTTTCATGTTTAGATTTCACTCTGTTTTCTCCTATATGGATACATGTAGTTGGAACACTAAATCAAACACGGTTTGTGCTAGCTCTTTGAAACTTGGCACAATAATGTAGTTCCAAGTTCTATCGCTATGGTTTGTGTGCTATTGAAGTAGCCCCAAGCAGAGACTGACGAGAATCCCTTTCATTGAAAGGGGTTGCCAGGCTTCCAAAAAACTGCGAGTATCCTGAAATCTCAGCAAACATTTTTTCACCCAGTCTTGATGATACTTCCATTTAATGATCAGTACACCAATCCCACTTGGCTCACCAAATTTCGTTCTTCTAGGTTAAATCGTTCCTTTGCAGTAACCGTTTTCATGTTTAGGTTTCACTCTGTTTTCTCCTATTGGATACGTGTAGTTGGAACTCTAAATGAAACACGGTTTGTGCTAGCTCTTTGAAACTTGGCACAATAATGTAGTTCCAAGTTCTATCGCTATGGTTTGTGTGCTATTGAAGTAGCCCCAAGCAGAGACTGACGAGAATCCCTTTCATTGAAAGGGGTTGCCAAGCTTCCAAAAAACTGTGAGTTTCCTGAAATCTCAGCAAACATTTTTTCACCCAATCTTGATGATACTTGCAGGTAGTGATCAGTACATGAATCCCACTTGGCTCACTAAATTTCGTTCTTCTAGGTTAAACCGTTCCTTTGCAGTAACCCTTTTCATGTTTAGGTTTTACTCTGTTTTCTCCAATATGGATACATGTAGTTGGAACTCTAAATCAAACACGGTTTGTGCTAGCTCTTTGAAACTTGGCACAATAATGTAGTTCCAAGTACTGTCGCTATGATTTGTGTGCTTTTGATGTAGCCCCAAGCAGAGACTGACGAGAATCCCTTTCACTGAAACGGGTTATCAAGCTTCCAAAAAACTACGATTTTCCTGAAATCTCAGCAAACATTTTTTCACCCAATCTTGATGATACTTGCAGGTAGTGATCAGTACACGAATCCCACTTGGCTAACCAAATTTCGTTGTTCTAGGTTAAAACGTTCCTTTGCAGTAACCGTTTTCATGATTAGGTTTCACTCTGTTTTCTCCTATATGGATACATGTAGTTGGAACTCTAAATCAAACACGGTTTGTGCTAGCTCTTTGAAACTTGGCACAATAATGTAGTTCCAAGTTCTATCGCTATGGTTTGTGTGCTATTGAAGTAGCCCCAAGCAGAGACTGACGAGAATCCCTTTCATAGAAAGGCGTTGCCAGGCTTCCAAAAAACTGCGAGTTTCCTGAAATCTCAGCAAACATTTTTTCACCCAGTCTTCATGATACTTCCACTTAATGATCAGGACACGAATCCCACTTGGCTCACCAAATTTCGTTCTTCTAGGTTAAACCGTTCCTTTGCAGTAACTATTTTCATGTTTAGGTTTCACTCTGTTTTCTCCTATATGGATACATGTAGTTGGAACGCTAAATCAAACACGGTTTGTGCTAGCTCTTTGAAACTTGGCACAATAATGTAGTTCCAAGTTCTATCGCTATGGTTTGTGTGCTATTGAAGTAGCCCCAAGCAGAGACTGACGAGAATCCCTTTCATTGAAAGGGGTTGCCAAGCTTCCAAAAAACTACGAGTTTCCTGAAGTCTCAGCAAACATTTTTTCACCCAATCTTGATGACACTTCTATTTTATAATCAGTACACCAATCCCACTTGGCTCACCAAATTTCGTTCTTCTGGTTAAACCGTTCCTTTGCAGTAACCGTTTTCATGTTTAGGTTTCACTCTGTTTTCTCCTATATGGATACATGTAGTTGGAACTCTAAATCAAACACGGTTTGTGCTAGCTCTTTGAAACATGGCACAATAATGTAGTTCAAAGTTCTATCGCTATGGTTTGTGTGCTATTGAAGTAGCCCCAAGCAGAGACTGACGACAATCCCTTTCATTGAAAGGGGTTGCCAAGCTTCCAAAAAACTACAAGTTTCCTGAAATCTCAGCAAATATTTTTTCACCCAATCTTGATGATACTTCCATTTAATGATCAGTACACCAATCCCACTTGGCTCACCAAATTTCGTTCTTCTAGGTTAAACCGTTCCTTTGCAGTAACCGTTTTCATGTTTAGGTTTCACTCTGTTTTCTCCTATATGGATACATGTAGTTGGAACTCTAAATCAAGCACGGTTTGTGCTAGCTCTTTGAAACTTGGCACAATAATGTAGTTCCAAGTTCTATCGCTATGGTTTGTGTGCTATTGAAGTAGCACCAAGCAGAGACTGATGAGAATACCTTTCATTGAAAGGGGTTGCCAAGCTTCCAAAAAACTACGAGTTTCCTGAAATCTCAGCAAAAATTTTTTCACCCAATCTTGATGATACTTGCAGGTAGTGATCAGTACACGAATCTCACTTGGCTCACTAAATTTCGTTCATCTAGGTTAAACCGTTCCTTTGCAGTAACCGTTTTCATGTTTAGGTTTCACTCTGTTTTCTCCTATATGGATACATGTAGTTGGAACTCTAAATCAAACACGGTTTGTGCTAGCTCTTTGAAACTTGGCACAATAATGTAGTTCCAAGTTCTATGGCTATGGTTTGTGTGCTATTGAAGTAGCCCCAAGCAGAGACTGACGAGAATCCCTTTCATTGAAAGGGGTTATCAAGCTTCCAAAAAACTACGAGTTTCCTGAAATCTCAGCTAACATTTTTTCACCCAATCTTGATGATACTTCCATTTAATGATCAGTACACCAATCCCACTTGGCTCACCAAATTTCATTCTTCTAGGTTAAACCGTTCCTTTGCAGTAACCGTTTTCATGTTTAGGTTTCACTCTGTTTTCTCCTATATGGATACATGTAGTTGGAACTCTAAATCAAACACGGTTTGTGCTAGCTCTTTGAAACTTGGCACAATAATGTAGTTCCAAGTTCTGTCACTATGATTTGTGTGCTTTTGAAGTAGCCCCAAGCAGAGACTGACGAGAATCCCTTTCATTGAAAGGGGTTATCAAGCTTCCAAAAAACTACGAGTTTCCTGAAATCTCAGCAAACATTTTTTCACCCAATCTTGATGATACTTGCAGGTAGTGATCAGTACACGAATCCCACTTGCCTCACCAAATTTCGTTCTTCTAGGTTAAACCGTTCCTTTGCAGTAACCGTTTTCATGTTTAGGTTTCACTCTGTTTTCTCCTATATGGATACATGTAGTTGGAACTCTAAATCAAACACGGTTTGTGCTAGCTCTTTGAAACTTGGCACAATAATGTAGTTCCAAGTTCTATCGCTATGGTTTGTGTGCTACTGAAGTACCCCAAGCAGAGACTGACGAGAATCCCTTTCATTGAAAGGGGTTGCCAAGCTTCCAAAAAACTGCGAGTTTCCTGAAATCTCAGCAAACATTTTTTCACCCAATCTTGATGATACTTCCATTTAATGATCAGAACACCAATCCCACTTCCCTCACCAAATTTCGTTCTTCTAGGTTAAACCGTTCCTTTGCAGTAACCGTTTTCATGTTTAGGTTTCACTCTGTTTTCTCCTATATGGATACATGTAGTTGGAACTCTAATCAAACACGGTTTGTTCTAGCTCTTTGAAACTTGGCACAATAATGTAGTTCCAAGTTCTATCGCTATGGTTTGTGTGCTATTGAAGTAGCCCCAAGCAGAGACTGACGAGAATATCTTTCATAGAAAGGGGTTGCCAGGCTTCCAAAAAACTGCGAGTTTCCTGAAATCTCAGCAAACATTTTTTCACCCAGTCTTGATGATACTTCCATTTAATGATCAGTACACCAATCCCACTTGGCTCACCAAATTTCGTTCTTCTAGGTTAAAACGTTCCTTTGCAGTAACCGTTTTCATGTTTAGGTTTCACTCTGTTTTCTCCTATATAGATACATGTAGTTGGAACTCTAAATCAAACACGGTTTGTGCTAGCTCTTTGAAACTTGGCACAATAATGTAGTTCCAAGTTCTATCGCTATGGTTTGTGTGCTATTGAAGTAGCCCCAAGCAGAGACTGACGAGAATCCCTTTCATTGAAAGGGGTTGCCAAGCGTCCAAAAACCTGCGAGTTTCCTGAAATCCCAGCAAACATTTTTTCACCCAATCTTGATGATACTTGCAGGTAGTGATCAGTACACGAATCCCACTTGGCTCACCAAATTTCGTTCTTCTAGGTTAAACCGTTCCTTTGCAGTAACCGTTTTCATGTTTAGGTTTCACTCTGTTTTCTCCTATATGGATACATGTAGTTGGAACTCTAAATCAAACACAGTTTGTGCTAGCTCTTTGAAACTTGGCACAATAATGTAGTTCCAAGTTCTATCGCTATGGTTTGTGTGCTATTGAAGTAGCCCCAAGCAGAGACTGACGAGAATCCCTTTCATTGAAAGGGGTTGCCAAGCTTCCAAAAAACTACGAGTTTCCTGAAATCTCAGCAAACAATTTTTAACCCAATCTTGATTATACTTGCAGGTAGTGATCAGTACACGAATCCCACTTGGCTCACTAAATTTCGTTGTTCTAGGTTAAAACGTTCCTTTGCAGGAACCGTTTTCATGTTTAGGTTTCACTCTGTTTTCTCCTATATGGATACATGTAGTTGGAACTCTAAATCAAACACGGTTTGTGCTATCTCTTTGAAACTTGGCACAATAATGTAGTTCCAAGTTCTATCGCTATGGTTTGTGTGCTATTGAAGTAGCCCCAAGCAGAGACTGACGAGAATCCCTTTCATTGAAAGGGGTTGCCAAGCTTCCAAAAAACTACGAGTTTCCTGAAGTCTCAGCAAACATTTTTTCACCCAATCTTGATGACACTTCTATTTTATAATCAGTACACCAATCCCACTTGGCTCACCAAATTTCGTTCTTCTGGTTAAACCGTTCCTTTGCAGTAACCGTTTTCATGTTTAGGTTTCACTCTGTTTTCTCCTATATGGATACATGTAGTTGGAACTCTAAATCAAACACGGTTTGTGCTAGCTCTATGAAACTTGGCACAATAATGTAGTTACAAGTTCTATCGCTATGGTTTGTGTGCTATTGAAGTAGCACCAAGCAGAGACTGACGAGAATCCCTTTCATTGAAAGGGGTTGGAGGCTTCCAAAAAACTACGAGTATCCAGAAATCTCAGCAAACATTTTTTCACCCAGTCTTGATGATACTTCCATTTAATGATCAGTACACCAATCCCACTTGGCTCAACAAATTTCGTTCTTCTAGGTTAAACCGTTCCTTTGCAGTAATCGTTTTCATATTTAGGTTTCACTCTGTTTTCTCCTACATGGATACATGTAGTTGGAACTCTAAATCAAACACGGTTTGTGCTAGCTCTTTGAAACTTGGCACAATAATGTAGTTCCAAGTTCTATCGCTATGGTTTGTGTGCTATTGAAGTAGCCCCAAGCAGAGACTGACGACAATCCCTTTCATTAAAAGGGGTTGCCAAGCTTCCAAAAAACTACAAGTTTCCTGAAATCTCAGCAAACATTTTTTCACCCAATCTTGATGATACTTCCATTTAATGATCAGTACACCAATCCCACTTGGCTCACCAAATTTCGTTCTTCTAGGTTAAACCGTTCCTTTGCAGTAACCGTTTTCATGTTTAGGTTTCACTCTGTTTTCTCCTATATGGATACATGTAGTTGGAACTCTAAATCAAGCACTGGTTTGTGCTAGCTCTTTGAAACTTGGCACAATAATGTAGTTCCAAGTTCTATCGCTAAGGTTTGTGTGCTATTGAAGTAGCCCCAAGCAGAGACTGACGAGAATCCCTTTCATTGAAAGGGGTTGCCAAGCTTCCAAAAAACTACAAGTTTCCTGAAATCTCAGCAAACATTTTTTCACCCAATCTTGATGATACTTGCAGGTAGTGATCAGTACACGAATCCCACTTGGCTCACCAAATTTCGTTCTTCTAGGTTAAACCGTTCCTTTGCAGTAACCGTTTTCATGTTTAGGTTTCACTCTGTTTTCTCCTATATGGATACATGTAGTTGGAACTCTAAATCAAACACGGTTTGTGCTAGCTCTTTGAAACTTTCCACAATAATGTAGTTCCAAGTTATATCGCTATGGTTTGTGTGCTATTGATGTAGCCCCAAGCAGAGACTGACGAGAATCCCTTTCATTGAAAGGGGTTGCCAAGCTTCCAAAAAACTGCGAGTTTCCTGAAATCGCAGCAAACATTTTTTCACCCAATCTTGATGATACTTCCATTTAATGATCAGTACACCAATCCCACTTCGCTCACCAAATTTCGTTCTTCTAGGTTAAATCGTTCCTTTGCAGTAACCGTTTTCATGTTTAGGTTTCACTCTGTTTTCTCTTATATAGATACGTGTAGTTGGAACTCTAAATCAAGCACGGTTTGTGCTAGCTCTTTGAAACTTGGCACAATAATGTAGTTCCAAGTTCTATCGCTATGGTTTGTGTGCTATTGAAGTAGCCCCATGCAGAGACTGACGAGAATCCCTATCATGGAAAGGGGTTGTCAGGCTTCCAAAAAACTGCGAGTTTCCTGAAATCTCAGCAAACATTTTTTCACCCAATCTTGATGATACTTGCAGGTAGTGATCAGTACATGAATCCCACTTGGCTCACTAAATTTCGTTCTTCTAGGTTAAACCGTTCCTTTGCAGTAACCCTTTTCATGTTTAGGTTTTACTCTGTTTTCTCCAATATGGATACATGTAGTTGGAACTCTAAATCAAACACGGTTTGTGCTAGCTCTTTGAAACTTGGCACAATAATGTAGTTCCAAGTACTGTCGCTATGATTTGTGTGCTTTTGAAGTAGCCCCAAGCAGAGACTGACGAGAATCCCTTTCATTGAAAGGGGTGATCAAGCTTCCAAGAAACTATGAGTTTCCTGAAATCTCAGCAAACATTTTTTCACCCTATCTTGATGATACTTGCAGGTAGTGATCAGTACACGAATCCCACTTGGCTCACCAAATTTCGTTGTTCTAGGTTAAAACGTTCCTTTGCAGTAACCGTTTTCATGATTAGGTTTCACTCTGTTTTCTCCTATATGGATACATGTAGTTGGAACTCTAAATCAAACAGGGTTTGTGCTAGCTCTTTGAAACTTGGCACAATAATGTAGTTCCAAGTTCTATCGCTATGGTTTGTGTGCTATTGAAGTAGCCCCAAGCAGAGACTGACGACAATCCCTTTCATTGAAAGGCGTTGCCAGGCTTCCAAAAAACTGCGAGTTTCCTGAAATCTCAGCAAACATTTTTTCACCCAGTCTTGATGATACTTCCACTTAATGATCAGTACACCAATCCCACTTGGCTCACCAAATTTCGTTCTTCTAGGTTAAACCGTTCCTTTGCAGTAATCGTTTTCATATTTAGGTTTCACTCTGTTTTCTCCTATATAGATACATGTAGTTGGAACTCTAAATCAAACATGGTTTGTGCTAGCTCTTTGAAACTTGGCACAATAATGTAGTTCCAAGTTCTATCGCTATGGTTTGTGTGCTATTGAAGTAGCCCCAAGCAGAGACTGACGAGAATCCCTTTCATTGAAAGGGGTTGCCAAGCTTCCAAAAAACTGCGAGTTTCCTGAAATCTCAGCAAAAATTTTTTCACCCAATCATGATGATACTTCTATTTAATGATCAGTACACCAATCCCACTTGGCTCACCAAATTTCGTTCTTCTAGGTTAAACCGTTCCTTTGCAGTAACCGTTTTCATGTTTAGGTTTCACTCTGTTTTCTCCTATATGGATACATGTATTTGGAACTCTAAATCAAACACGGTTTGTGCTAGCACTTTGAAACTTGGCACAATAATGTAGTTCCAAGTTCTATCGCTATGGTTTGTGTGCTATTGAAGTAGCCCCAAGCAGAGACTGACGAGAATCCCTTTCATAGAAAGGGGTTGCCAGGCTTCCAAAAAACTGCGAGTATCCTGAAATCTCAGCAAATATTTTTTCATCCAGTCTTGATGATACTTCCATTTAATGATCAGTACACCAATCCCACTTGGCTCACCAAATTTCGTTCTTCTAGGTTAAACCGTTCCTTTGCAGTAATCGTTTTCATATTTAGGTTTCACTCTGTTTTCTCCTATATGGATACATGTAGTTGGAACTCTAAATCAAGCACGGTTTGTGCTAGCTCTTTGAAACTTGGCACAATAATGTAGTTCCAAGTTCTATCACTATGGTTTGTGTGCTATTGAAGTAGCCCCAAGCAGAGACTGACGAGAATCCCTTTCATTGAAAGGGGTTGCCAAGCTTCCAAAAAACTGCGAGTTTCCTGAAATCTCAGCAAATATTTTTTCACCCAGTCTTGATGATACTTCCATTTAATGATCAGTACACCAATCCCACTTGGCTCACCAAATTTCGTTCTTCTAGGTTAAACCGTTCCTTTGCAGTAACTGTTTTCATGTTTAGGTTTCACTCTGTTTTCTCCTATATGGATACATGTAGTTGGAACTCTAAATCAAACACGGTTTGTGCTAGCTCTTTGAAAGTTGGCACAATAATGTAGTTCCAAGTTCTATCGCTATGGTTTGTGTGCTATTGAAGTAGTCCCAAGCAGAGACTGACGAGAATCCCTTTCATAGAAAGGGGTTGCCAGGCTTCCAAAAAACTACGAGTTTCCTGAAATCTCAGCAAACATTTTTTCACCCAATCTTGATGATACTTCCATTTAATGATCAGTACACCAATCCCACTTGGCTCAACAAATTTCGTTCTTATAGGTTAAACTGTTCCTTTGCAGTAATCGTTTTCATATTTAGGTTTCACTCTGTTTTCTCCTATATGGATATATGTAGTTGGAACTCTAAATCAAGTCGGTTTGTGCTAGCTCTTTGAAACTTGGCACAATAATGTAGTTCCAAGTTCTATCGCTATGGTTTATGTGCTATTGAAGTAGCCCCAAGCAGAGACTGACGAGAATCCCTTTCATTGAAAGGGGTTGCCAAGCTTCCAAAAAACTACAAGTTTCCTGAAATCTCAGCAAACATTTTTTCACCCAATCTTGATGATACTTGCAGGTAATTATCAGGACACGAATCCCACTTGGCTCACCAAATTTCGTTCTTCTAGGTTAAATCGTTCCTTTGCAGTAACCATTTTCATGTTTAGGTTTCACTCTTTTTTCTCCTATATGGATACATGTAGTTGGAACTCTAACTCAAGCACGGATTGTGCTAGCTCTTTGAAACTTGGCACAATAATGTAGTTCCAAGTTCTATCGCTATGGTTTGTGTGCTATTGAAGTAGCCCCAAGCAGAGACTGACGAGAATCCCTTTCATAGAAAGGGGTTGCCAGACTTCCAAAAAACTGCGAGTATCCTGAAATCTCAGCAAACATTTTTTCACCCAGTCTTGATGATACTTCCATTTAATGATCAGTACACCAATCCCACTTGGCTCACCAAATTTCGTTCTTCTAGGTTAAACCGTTCCTTTGCAGTAATCGTTTTCATATTTAGGTTTCACTCTGTTTTCTCTTATATGGATACATGTAGTTGGAACTCTAAATCAAGCACGGTTTTTGCTAGCTCTTTGAAACTTGGCACAATAATGTAGTTCCAAGTTCTATCGCTATGGTTTGTGTGCTATTGAAGTAGCCCCAAGCAGAGACTGACGAGAATCCCTTTCATTGAAAGGGGTTGCCAAGCTTCCAAAAAACTACAAGTTTCCTGAAATCTCAGCAAACATTTTTTCACCCAATCTTGATGATACTTCCATTTAATGATCAGTACACCAATCCCACTTGGCTCAACAAATTTCGTTCTTATAGGTTAAACTGTTCCTTTGCAGTAATCGTTTTCATATTTAGGTTTCACTCTGTTTTCTCCTATATGGATATATGTAGTTGGAACTCTAAATCAAGCACGGTTTGTGCTAGCTCTTTGAAACTTGGCACAATAATGTAGTTCCAAGTTCTATCGCTATGGTTTGTGTGCTATTGAAGTAGCCCCAAGCAGAGACTGACGAGAATCCCTTTCATTGAAAGGGGTTGCCAAGCTTCCAAAAAACTACAAGTTTCCTGATTTCTCAGCAAACATTTTTTCACCCAATCTTGATGATACTTGCAGGTAGTGATCAGTACACGAATCCCACTTGGCTCACCAAATTTCGTTCTTCTAGGTTAAACTGTACCTTTGCAGTAACCGTTTTCATGTTTAGGTTTCACTCTGTTTTCTCCTATATGGATACATGTAGTTGGAACTCTAAATCAAACACGATTTGTGCTAGCTCTTTGAAACTTGGCACAATAATGTAGTTCCAAGTTCTATCGCTATGGTTTGTGTGCTATTGAAGTAGCCCCAAGCAGAGACTGACGAGAATCCCTTTCATTGAAAGGGGTTGCCAAGCTTCCAAAAAACTACGAGTTTCCTGAAATCTCAGCAAACATTTTTTCACCCAGTCTTGATGATACTTCCATTTAATGATCAGTACACCAATCCCACTTGGCTCACCAAATTTCGTTCTTCTAGGTTAAACCGTTCCTTTGCAGTAACCGTTTTCATGGTTTGGTTTCACTCTGTTTTCTCCTATATGGATACATGTAGTTGGAACTCTAAATCAAACACGGTTTGTGCTAGCTCTTTGAAACTTGGCACAATAATGTAGTTCCAAGTTCTATCGCTATGGTTTGTGTGCTATTGAAGTAGCCCCAAGCAGAGACTGACGAGAATCCCTTTCATTGAAAGGGGTTGCCAAGCTTCCAAAAAACTGCGAGTTTCCTGAAATCGCAGCAAACATTTTTTCACCCAATCATGATGATACTTCTATTTAATGATCAGTACACCAATCCCACTTGGCTCACCAAATTTCGTTCTTCTACGTGAAACCGTTCCTTTGCAGTAACCGTTTTCATGTTTAGGTTTCACTCTGTTTTCTCCTATATGGATACATGTAGTTGGAAATCTAAATCAAACACGGTTTATGCTAGCTCTTTGAAACTTGGCACAATAATGTAGTTCCAAGTTCTATCGCTATGGTTTGTGTGCTATTGAAGTAGCACCAAGCAGAGACTGATGAGAATACCTTTCATTGAAAGGGGTTGCCAAGCTTCCAAAAAACTACGAGTTTCCTGAAATCTCAGCAAAAATTTTTTCACCCAATCTTGATGATACTTGCAGGTAGTGATCAGTACACGAATCTCACTTGGCTCACTAAATTTCGTTCATCTAGGTTAAACCGTTCCTTTGCAGTAACCGTTTTCATGTTTAGGTTTCACTCTGTTTTCTCCTATATGGATACATGTAGTTGGAACTCTAAATCAAACACGGTTTGTGCTAGCTCTTTGAAACTTGGCACAATAATGTAGTTCCAAGTTCTATGGCTATGGTTTGTGTGCTATTGAAGTAGCCCCAAGCAGAGACTGACGAGAATCCCTTTCATTGAAAGGGGTTATCAAGCTTCCAAAAAAACTACGAGTTTCCTGAAATCTCAGCTAACATTTTTTCACCCAATCTTGATGATACTTCCATTTAATGATCAGTACACCAATCCCACTTGGCTCACCAAATTTCGTTCTTCTAGGTTAAACCGTTCCTTTGTAGTAACCGTTTTCATGTTTAGGTTTCACTCTGTTTTCTCCTATATGGATACATGTAGTTGGAAATCTAAATCAAACACGGTTTATGCTAGCTCTTTGAAACTTGGCACAATAATGTAGTTCCAAGTTCCATCGCTATGGTTTGTGTGCTATTGAAGTAGCCCCAAGCAGAGACTGACGAGAATATCTTTCATAGAAAGAGGTTGCCAGGCTTCCAAAAAACTGCGAGTTTCCTGAAATCTCAGCAAACATTTTTTCACCCAGTCTTGATGATACTTCCATTTAATGATCAGTACACCAATCCCACTTGGCTCACCAAATTTCGTTCTTCTAGGTTAAAACGTTCCTTCGCAGTAACCGTTTTCATGTTTAGGTTTCACTCTGTTTTCTCCTATATAGATACATGTAGTTGGAACTCTAAATCAAACACGGTTTTGTGCTAGCTCTTTGAAACTTGGCACAATAATGTAGTTCCAAGTTCTATCGCTATGGTTTGTGTGCTATTGAAGTAGCCCCAAGCAGAGACTGACGAGAATCCCTTTCATTGAAAGGGGTTGCCAAGCGTCCAAAAACCTGCGAGTTTCCTGAAATCGCAGCAAACATTTTTTCACCCAATCTTGATGATACTTGCAGGTAGTGATCAGTACACGAATCCCACTTGGCTCACCAAATTTCGTTCTTCTAGGTTAAACCGTTCCTTTGCAGTAACCGTTTTCATGTTTAGGTTTCACTCTGTTTTCTCCTATATGGATACATGTAGTTGGAACTCTAAATCAAACACGGTTTGTGCTAGCTCTTTGAAACTTGGCACAATAATGTAGTTCCAAGTTCTATGGCTATGGTTTGTGTGCTATTGAAGTAGCCCCAAGCAGAGACTGACGAGAATCCCTTTCATTGAAAGGGGTTGCCAAGCTTCCAAAAAACTGCGAGTTTCCTGAAATCGCAGCAAACATTTTTTCACCCAATCTTGATGATACTTCCATTTAATGATCAGTACACCAATCCCACTTCGCTCACCAAATTTCGTTCTTCTAGGTTAAATCGTTCCTTTGCAGTAACCGTTTTCATGTTTAGGTTTCACTCTGTTTTCTCTTATATAGATACGTGTAGTTGGAACTCTAAATCAAACACGGTTTGTGCTAGCTCTTTGAAACTTGGCACAATAATGTAGTTCCAAGTTCTATCGCTATGGTTTGTGTGCTATTGAAGTAGCCCCATGCAGAGACTGACGAGAATCCCTATCATGGAAAGGGGTTGTCAGGCTTCCAAAAAACTGCGAGTTTCCTGAAATCTCAGCAAACATTTTTTCACCCAATCTTGATGATACTTGCAGGTAGTGATCAGTACATGAATCCCACTTGGCTCACCTAAATTTCGTTCTTCTAGGTTAAACCGTTCCTTTGCAGTAACCCTTTTCATGTTTAGGTTTTACTCTGTTTTCTCCAATATGGATACATGTAGTTGGAACTCTAAATCAAACACGGTTTGTGCTAGCTCTTTGAAACTTGGCACAATAATGTAGTTCCAAGTACTGTCGCTATGATTTGTGTGCTTTTGAAGTAGCCCCAAGCAGAGACTGACGAGAATCCCTTTCATTGAAAGGGGTTATCAAGCTTCCAAGAAACTATGAGTTTCCTGAAATCTCAGCAAACATTTTTTCACCCTATCTTGATGATACTTGCAGGTATGATCAGTACACGAATCCCACTTGGCTCACCAAATTTCGTTGTTCTAGGTAAAACGTTCCTTTGCAGTAACCGTTTTCATGATTAGGTTTCACTCTGTTTTCTCCTATATGGATACATGTAGTTGGAACTCTAAATCAAACACGGTTTTGTGCTAGCTCTTTGAAACTTGGCACAATAATGTAGTTCCAAGTTCTATCGCTATGGTTTGTGTGCTATTGAAGTAGCCCCAAGCAGAGACTGACGAGTATCCCTTTCATAGAAAGGCGTTGCCAGGCTTCCAAAAAACTGCGAGTTTCCTGAAATCTCAGCAAACATTTTTTCACCCAGTCTTGATGATACTTCCACTTAATGATCAGTACACCAATCCCACTTGGCTCACCAAATTTCGTTCTTCTAGGTTAAACCGTTCCTTTGCAGTAATCGTTTTCATATTTAGGTTTCACTCTGTTTTCTCCTATATAGATACATGTATTTGGAACTCTAAATCAAACATGGTTTGTGCTAGCTCTTTGAAACTTGGCACAATAATGTAGTTCCAAGTTCTATCGCTATGGTTTGTGTGCTATTGAAGTAGCCCCAAGCAGAGACTGACGAGAATCCCTTTCATTGAAAGGTGTTGCCAAGCTTCCAAAAAAGTGCGAGTTTCCTGAAATCTCAGCAAAAATTTTTTCACCCAATCATGATGATACTTCTATTTAATGATCAGTACACCAATCCCACTTGGCTCACCAAATTTCGTTCTTCTAGGTTAAACCGTTCCTTTGCAGTAACCGTTTTCATGTTTAGGTTTCACTCTGTTTTCTCCTATATGGATACATGTATTTGGAACTCTAAATCAAACACGGTTTGTGCTAGCACTTTGAAACTTGGCACAATAATGTAGTTCCAAGTTCTATCGCTATGGTTTGTGTGCTATTGAAGTAGCCCCAAGCAGAGACTGACGAGAATCCCTTTCATAGAAAGGGGTTGCCAGGCTTCCAAAAAACACTGAGTATCCTGAAATCTCAGCAAATATTTTTTCACCCAGTCTTGATGATACTTCCATTTAATGATCAGTACACCAATCCCACTTGGCTCACCAAATTTCGTTCTTCTAGGTTAAACCGTTCCTTTGCAGTAATCGTTTTCATATTTAGGTTTCACTCTGTTTTCTCCTATATGGATACATGTAGTTGGAACTCTAAATCAAGCACGGTTTGTGCTAGCTCTTTGAAACTTGGCACAATAATGTAGTTCCAAGTTCTATCACTATGGTTTGTGTGCTATTGAAGTAGCCCCAAGCAGAGACTGACGAGAATCCCTTTCATTGAAAGGGGTTGCCAAGCTTCCAAAAAACTGCGAGTTTCCTGAAATCTCAGCAAATATTTTTTCACCCAGTCTTGATGATACTTCCATTTAATGATCAGTACACCAATCCCACTTGGCTAACCAAATTTCGTTCTTCTAGGTTAAACCGTTCCTTTGCAGTAACTGTTTTCATGTTTAGGTTTCACTCTGTTTTCTCCTATATGGATACATGTAGTTGGAACTCTAAATCAAACACGGTTTGTGCTAGCTCTTTGAAAGTTGGCACAATAATGTAGTTCCAAGTTCTATCGCTATGGTTTGTGTGCTATTGAAGTAGTCCCAAGCAGAGACTGACGAGAATCCCTTTCATAGAAAGGGGTTGCCAGGCTTCCAAAAAACTACGAGTTTCCTGAAATCTCAGCAAACATTTTTTCACCCAATCTTGATGATACTTCCATTTAATGATCAGTACACCAATCCCACTTGGCTCAACAAATTTCGTTCTTATAGGTTAAACTGTTCCTTTGCAGTAATCGTTTTCATATTTAGGTTTCACTCTGTTTTCTCCTATATGGATATATGTAGTTGGAACTCTAAATCAAGTCGGTTTGTGCTAGCTCTTTGAAACTTGGCACAATAATGTAGTTCCAAGTTCTATCGCTATGGTTTATGTGCTATTGAAGTAGCCCCAAGCAGAGACTGACGAGAATCCCTTTCATTGAAAGGGGTTGCCAAGCTTCCAAAAAACTACAAGTTTCCTGAAATCTCAGCAAACATTTTTTCACCCAATCTTGATGATACTTGCAGGTAATTATCAGGACACGAATCCCACTTGGCTCACCAAATTTCGTTCTTCTAGGTTAAATCGTTCCTTTGCAGTAACCATTTTCATGTTTAGGTTTCACTCTGTTTTCTCCTATATGGATACATGTAGTTGGAACTCTAACTCAAGCACGGATTGTGCTAGCTCTTTGAAACTTGGCACAATAATGTAGTTCCAAGTTCTCTCGCTATGGTTTGTGTGCTATTGAAGTAGCCCCAAGCAGAGACTGACGAGAATCCCTTTCATAGAAAGGGGTTGCCAGACTTCCAAAAAACTGCGAGTATCCTGAAATCTCAGCAAACATTTTTTCACCCAGTCTTGATGATACTTCCATTTAATGATCAGTACACCAATCCCACTTGGCTCACCAAATTTCGTTCTTCTAGGTTAAACCGTTCCTTTGCAGTAATCGTTTTCATATTTAGGTTTCACTCTGTTTTCTCTTATATGGATACATGTAGTTGGAACTCCAAATCAAGCACGGTTTTTGCTAGCTCTTTGAAACTTGGCACAATAATGTAGTTCCAAGTTCTATCGCTATGGTTTGTGTGCTATTGAAGTAGCCCCAAGCAGAGACTGACGAGAATCCCTTTCATTGAAAGGGGTTGCCAAGCTTCCAAAAACTACAAGTTTCCTGAAATCTCAGCAAACATTTTTTCACCCAATCTTGATGATACTTCCATTTAATGATCAGTACACCAATCCCACTTGGCTCAACAAATTTCGTTCTTATAGGTTAAACTGTTCCTTTGCAGTAATCGTTTTCATATTTAGGTTTCACTCTGTTTTCTCCTATATGGATATATGTAGTTGGAACTCTAAATCAAGCACGGTTTGTGCTAGCTCTTTGAAACTTGGCACAATAATGTAGTTCCAAGTTCTATCGCTATGGTTTGTGTGCTATTGAAGTAGCCCCAAGCAGAGACTGACGAGAATCCCTTTCATTGAAAGGGGTTGCCAAGCTTCCAAAAAACTACAAGTTTCCTGAAATCTCAGCAAACATTTTTTCACCCAATCTTGATGATACTTGCAGGTAGTGATCAGTACACGAATCCCACTTGGCTCACCAAATTTCGTTCTTCTAGGTTAAACCGTTCCTTTGCAGTAACCGTTTTCATGTTTAGGTTTCACTCTGTTTTCTCCTATATGGATACATGTAGTTGGAACTCTAAATCAAACACGATTTGTGCTAGCTCTTTGAAACTTGGCACAATAATGTAGTTCCAAGTTCTATCGCTATGGTTTGTGTGCTATTGAAGTAGCCCCAAGCAGAGACTGACGAGAATCCCTTTCATTGAAAGGGGTTGCCAAGCTTCCAAAAAACTACGAGTTTCCTGAAATCTCAGCAAACATTTTTTCACCCAGTCTTGATGATACTTCCATTTAATGATCAGTACACCAATCCCACTTGGCTCACCAAATTTCGTTCTTCTAGGTTAAACCGTTCCTTTGCAGTAACCGTTTTCATGGTTTGGTTTCACTCTGTTTTCTCCTATATGGATACATGTAGTTGGAACTCTAAATCAAACACGGTTTGTGCTAGCTCTTTGAAACTTGGCACAATAATGTAGTTCCAAGTTCTATCGCTATGGTTTGTGTGCTATTGAAGTAGCCCCAAGCAGAGACTGACGAGAATCCCTTTCATTGAAAGGGGTTGCCAAGCTTCCAAAAAACTACGAGTTTCCTGAAATCTCAGCAAAAATTTTTTCACCCAATCTTGATGATACTTGCAGGTAGTGATCAGTACACGAATCTCACTTGGCTCACTAAATTTCGTTCATCTAGGTTAAACCGTTCCTTTGCAGTAACCGTTTTCATGTTAGGTTTCACTCTGTTTTCTCCTATATGGATACATGTAGTTGGAACTCTAAATCAAACACGGTTTGTGCTAGCTCTTTGAAACTTGGCACAATAATGTAGTTCCAAGTTCTATGGCTATGGTTTGTGTGCTATTGAAGTAGCCCCAAGCAGAGACTGACGAGAATCCCTTTCATTGAAAGGGGTTATCAAGCTTCCAAAAAACTACGAGTTTCCTGAAATCTCAGCTAACATTTTTTCACCCAATCTTGATGATACTTCCATTTAATGATCAGTACACCAATCCCACTTGGCTCACCAAATTTCGTTCTTCTAGGTTAAACCGTTCCTTTGCAGTAAACGTTTTCATGTTTAGGTTTCACTCTGTTTTCTCCTATATGGATACATGTAGTTGGAAATCTAAATCAAACACGGTTTATGCTAGCTCTTTGAAACTTGGCACAATAATGTAGTTCCAAGTTCTATCGCTATGGTTTGTGTGCTATTGAAGTAGCCCCAAGCAGAGACTGACGAGGATATCTTTCATAGAAAGGGGTTGCCAGGCTTCCAAAAAACTGCGAGTTTCCTGAAATCTCAGCAAACATTTTTTCACCCAGTCTTGATGATACTTCCATTTAATGATCAGTACACCAATCCCACTTGGCTCACCAAATTTCGTTCTTCTAGGTTAAAACGTTCCTTTGCAGTAACCGTTTTCATGTTTAGGTTTCACTCTGTTTTCTCCTATATAGATACATGTAGTTGGAACTCTAAATCAAACACGGTTTGTGCTAGCTCTTTGAAACTTGGCACAATAATGTAGTTCCAAGTTCTATCGCTATGGTTTGTGTGCTATTGAAGTAGCCCCAAGCAGAGACTGACGAGAATCCCTTTCATTGAAAGGGGTTGCCAAGCGTCCAAAAACCTGCGAGTTTCCTGAAATCCCAGCAAACATTTTTTCACCCAATCTTGATGATACTTGCAGGTAGTGATCAGTACACGAATCCCACTTGGCTCACCAAATTTCGTTCTTCTAGGTTAAACCGTTCCTTTGCAGTAACCGTTTTCATGTTTAGGTTTCACTCTGTTTTCTCCTATATGGATACATGTAGTTGGAACTCTAATCAAACACAGTTTGTGCTAGCTCTTTGAAACTTGGCACAATTAATGTAGTTCCAAGTTCTATCGCTATGGTTTGTGTGCTATTGAAGTAGCCCCAAGCAGAGACTGACGAGAATCCCTTTCATTGAAAGGGGTTGCCAAGCTTCCAAAAAACTACGAGTTTCCTGAAATCTCAGCAAACAATTTTTAACCCAATCTTGATTATACTTGCAGGTAGTGATCAGTACACGAATCCCACTTGGCTCACTAAATTTCGTTGTTCTAGGTTAAAACGTTCCTTTGCAGGAACCGTTTTCATGTTTAGGTTTCACTCTGTTTTCTCCTATATGGATACATGTAGTTGGAACTCTAAATCAAACACGGTTTGTGCTAGCTCTTTGAAACTTGGCACAATAATGTAGTTCCAAGTTCTATCGCTATGGTTTGTGTGCTATTGAAGTAGCCCCAAGCAGAGACTGACGAGAATCCCTTTCATTGAAAGGGGTTGCCAAGCTTCCAAAAAACTACGAGTTTCCTGAAGTCTCAGCAAACATTTTTTCACCCAATCTTGATGACACTTCTATTTTATAATCAGTACACCAATCCCACTTGGCTCACCAAATTTCGTTCTTCTGGTTAAACCGTTCCTTTGCAGTAACCGTTTTCATGTTTAGGTTTCACTCTGTTTTCTCCTATATGGATACATGTAGTTGGAACTCTAAATCAAACACGGTTTGTGCTAGCTCTTTGAAACTTGGCACAATAATGTAGTTCCAAGTACTGTCGCTATGGTTTGTGTGCTATTGAAGTAGCACCAAGCAGAGACTGACGAGAATCCCTTTCATTGAAAGGGGTTGGAGGCTTCCAAAAAACTACGAGTATCCAGAAATCTCAGCAAACATTTTTTCACCCAGTCTTGATGATACTTCCATTTAATGATCAGTACACCAATCCCACTTGGCTCAACAAATTTCGTTCTTCTAGGTTAAACCGTTCCTTTGCAGTAATCGTTTTCATATTTAGGTTTCACTCTGTTTTCTCCTACATGGATACATGTAGTTGGAACTCTAAAACAAACACGGTTTGTGCTAGCTCTTTGAAACTTGGCACAATAATGTAGTTCCAAGTTCTATCGCTATGGTTTGTGTGCTATTGAAGTAGCCCCAAGCAGAGACTGACGACAATCCCTTTCATTGAAAGGGGTTGCCAAGCTTCCGAAAAACTACAAGTTTCCTGAAATCTCAGCAAACATTTTTTCACCCAATCTTGATGATACTTCCATTTAATGATCAGTACACCAATCCCACTTGGCTCACCAAATTTCGTTCTTCTAGGTTAAACCGTTCCTTTGCAGTAACCGTTTTCATGTTTAGGTTTCACTCTGTTTTCTCCTATATGGATACATGTAGTTGGAACTCTAAATCAAGCACGGTTTGTGCTAGCTCTTTGAAACTTGGCACAATAATGTAGTTCCAAGTTCTATCGCTATGGTTTGTGTGCTATTGAAGTAGCACCAAGCAGAGACTGATGAGAATACCTTTCATTGAAAGGGGTTGCCAAGCTTCCAAAAAACTACGAGTTTCCTGAAATCTCAGCAAAAATTTTTTAACCCAATCTTGATGATACTTGCAGGTAGTGATCAGTACACGAATCTCACTTGGCTCACTAAATTTCGTTCATCTAGGTTAAACCGTTCCTTTGCAGTAACCGTTTTCATGTTTAGGTTTCACTCTGTTTTCTCCTATATGGATACATGTAGTTGGAACTCTAAATCAAACACGGTTTGTGCTAGCTCTTTGAAACTTGGCACAATAATGTAGTTCCAAGTTCTATCGCTATGGTTTGTGTGCTATTGAAGTAGCCCCAAGCAGAGACTGACGAGAATCCCTTTCATTGAAAGGGGTTATCAAGCTTCCAAAAAACTACGAGTTTCCTGAAATCTCAGCTAACATTTTTTCACCCAATCTTGATGATACTTCCATTTAATGATCAGTACACCAATCCCACTTGGCTCACCAAATTTCGTTCTTCTAGGTTAAAACAGTTCCTTTGCAGTAACCGTTTTCATGTTTAGGTTTCACTCTGTTTTCTCCTATATGGATACATGTAGTTTGGAACTCTAAATCAACACGGTTTGTACTAGCTCTTTGAAACTTGGCACAATAATGTAGTTCCAAGTTCTGTCACTATGATTTGTGTGCTTTTGAAGTAGCCCCAAGCAGAGACTGACGAGAATCCCTTTCATTGAAAGGGGTTATCAAGCTTCCAAAAAACTACGAGTTTCCTGAAATCTCAGCAAACATTTTTTCACCCAATCTTGATGATACTTGCAGGTAGTGATCAGTACACGAATCCCACTTGCCTCACCAAATTTCGTTCTTCTAGGTTAAACCGTTCCTTTGCAGTAACCGTTTTCATGTTTAGGTTTCACTCTGTTTTCTCCTATATGGATACATGTAGTTGGAACTCTAAATCAAACACGGTTTGTGCTAGCTCTTTGAAACTTGGCACAATAATGTAGTTCCAAGTTCTATCGCTATGGTTTGTGTGCTACTGAAGTACCCCAAGCAGAGACTGACGAGAATCCCTTTCATTGAAAGGGGTTGCCAAAGCTTCCAAAAAACTGCGAGTTTCCTGAAATCTCAGCAAACATTTTTTCACCCAATCTTGATGATACTTCCATTTAATGATCAGAACACCAATCCCACTTCCCTCACCAAATTTCGTTCTTCTAGGTTAAACCGTTCCTTTGCAGTAACCGTTTCATGTTTAGGTTTCACTCTGTTTTCTCCTATATGGATACACGTAGTTGGAACTCTAAATCAAACACGGTTTGTTCTAGCTCTTTGAAACTTGGCACAATAATGTAGTTCCAAGTTCTATCGCTATGGTTTGTGTGCTATTGAAGTAGCCCCAAGCAGAGACTGACGAGAATATCTTTCATAGAAAGGGGTTGCCAGGCTTCCAAAAAACTGCGAGTTTCCTGAAATCTCAGCAAACATTTTTTCACCCAGTCTTGATGATACTTCCATTTAATGATCAGTACACCAATCCCACTTGGCTCACCAAATTTCGTTCTTCTAGGTTAAAACGTTCCTTTGCAGTAACCGTTTTCATGTTTAGGTTTCACTCTGTTTTCTCCTATATAGATACATGTAGTTGGAACTCTAAATCAAACACGGTTTGTGCTAGCTCTTTGAAACTTGGCACAATAAAGTAGTTCCAAGTTCTATCGCTATGGTTTGTGTGCTATTGAAGTAGCCCCAAGCAGAGACTGACGAGAATCCCTTTCATTGAAAGGGGTTGCCAAGCGTCCAAAAACCTGCGAGTTTCCTGAAATCCCAGCAACATTTTTTCACCCAATCTTGATGATACTTACAGGTAGTGATCAGTACACGAATCCCACTTGGCTCACCAAATTTCGTTCTTCTAGGTTAAACCGTTCCTTTGCAGTAACCGTTTTCATGTTTAGGTTTCACTCTGTTTTCTCCTATATGGATACATGTAGTTGGAACTCTAAATCAAACACAGTTTGTGCTAGCTCTTTGAAACTTGTCACAATAATGTAGTTCCAAGTTCTATCGCTATGGTTTGTGTGCTATTGAAGTAGCCCCAAGCAGAGACTGACGAGAATCCCTTTCATTGAAAGGGGTTGCCAAGCTTCCAAAAAACTACGAGTTTCCTGAAATCTCAGCAAACAATTTTTAACCCAATCTTGATTATACTTGCAGGTAGTGATCAGTACACGAATCCCACTTGGCTCACTAAATTTCGTTGTTCTAGGTTAAAACGTTCCTTTGCAGGAACCGTTTTCATGTTTAGGTTTCACTCTGTTTTCTCCTATATGGATACATGTAGTTGGAACTCTAAAATCAAACACGGTTTTGTGCTAGCTCTTTGAAACTTGGCACAATAATGTAGTTCCAAGTTCTATCGCTATGGTTTGTGTGCTATTGAAGTAGCACCAAGCAGAGACTGACGAGAATCCCTTTCATTGAAAGGGGTTGGAGGCTTCCAAAAAACTACGAGTATCCAGAAATCTCAGCAAACATTTTTTCACCCAGTCTTGATGATACTTCCATTTAATGATCAGTACACCAATCCCACTTGGCTCAACAAATTTCGTTTCTTCTAGGTTAAACCGTTCCTTTGCAGTAATCGTTTTCATATTTAGGTTTCACTCTGTTTTCTCCTACATGGATACATGTAGTTGGAACTCTAAATCAAACACGGTTTGTGCTAGCTCTTTGAAACTTGGGCACAATAATGTAGTTCCAAGTTCTATCGCTATGGTTAGTGTGCTATTGAAGTAGCCCCAAGCAGAGACTGACGACAATCCCTTTCATTGAAAGGGGTTGCCAAGCTTCCAAAAAACTACAAGTTTCCTGAAATCTCAGCAAACATTTTTTCACCCAATCTTGATGATACTTCCATTTAATGATCAGTACACCAATCCCACTTGGCTCAACAAATTCGTTCTTATAGGTTAAACTGTTCCTTTGCAGTAATCGTTTTCATATTTAGGTTTCATCTCTGTTTTCTCCTATATGGATATATGTAGTTGGAACTCTAAATCAAGCACGGTTTGTGCTAGCTCTTTGAAACTTGGCACAATAATGTAGTTCCAAGTTCTATCGCTATGGTTTGTGTGCTATTGAAGTAGCCCCAAAGCAGAGACTGACGAGAATCCCTTTCATTGAAAGGGGTTGCCAAGCTTCCAAAAACTACAAGTTTCCTGAAATCTCAGCAAACATTTTTTCACCCAATCTTGATGATACTTGCAGGTAGTGATCAGTACACGAATCCCACTTGGCTCACCAAATTTCGTTCTTCTAGTTAAAACCGTTCCTTTGCAGTAACCGTTTTCATGTTTAGGTTCACTCTGTTTCTCCTATATGGATACATGTAGTTGGAACTCTAAATCAAACACGATTTGTGCTAGCTCTTTGAAACTTGGCACAATAATGTAGTTCCAAGTTCTATCGCTATGGTTTTGTGTGCTATTGAAGTAGCCCCAAGCAGAGACTGACGAGAATCCCTTTCATTGAAAGGGGTTGCCAAGCTTCCAAAAAACTACGAGTTTCCTGAAATCTCAGCAAACATTTTTTCACCCAGTCTTGATGATACTTCCATTTAATGATCAGTACACCAATCCCACTTTGGCTCACCAAATTTCGTTCTTCTAGGTTAAACCGTTCCCTTTGCAGTAACCGTTTTCATGGTTTGGTTTCACTCTGTTTTCTCCTATATGGATACATGTACTTGGAACTCTAAATCAAAACACGGTTTTGTGCTAGCTCTTTGAAACTTGGCACAATAATGTAGTTCCAAGTTCTATCGCTATGGTTTGTGTGCTATTGAAGTAGCCCCAAGCAGAGACTGACGAGAATCCCTTTCATTGAAAGGGGTTGCCAAGCTTCCAAAAAACTGCGAGTTTCCTGAAATCGCAGCAAACATTTTTTCACCCAATCATGATGATACTTCTATTTAATGATCAGTACACCAATCCCACTTGGCTCACCAAATTTCTTTCTTCTACGTTAAACCGTTCCTTTGCAGTAACCGTTTTCATGTTTAGGTTTCACTCTGTTTTCTCCTATATGGATACATGTATTTGGAACTCTAAATCAAACACGGTTTGTGCTAGCACTTTGAAACTTGGCACAATAAATGTAGTTCCAAGTTCTATCGCTATGGTTTGTGTGCTATTGAAGTAGCCCCAAGCAGAGACTGGACGAGAATCCCTTTCATAGAAAGGGGTTGCCAGGCTTCCAAAAAACTGCGAGTATCCTGAAATCTCAGCAAATATTTTTTCACCCAGTCTTGATGATACTTCCATTAATGATCAGTACACCAATACCCACCTTTGTGCTCACCAAATTTTCGTATCTTCTTAGGTTAAACCGTTGTTTTCATGTTTAGGTTTCACTCTGTTTTCTCCTATATGGATACATGTAGTTGGAACTCTAAATCAAACACGGTTTGTGCTAGCTCTTTGAAACTTGGCACAATAATGTAGTTCCAAGTTCTATCGCTATGGTTTGTGTGCTATTGAAGTAGCCCCAAGCAGAGACTGACGAGAATCCCTTTCATTGAAAGGGGTTGCCAAGCTTCCAAAAAACTGCGAGTTTCCTGAAATCTCAGCAAATATTTTTTCACCCAGTCTTGATGATACTTCCATTTAATGATCAGTACACCAATCCCACTTGGCTCACCAAATTTCGTTCTTCTAGGTTAAACCGTTCCTTTGCAGTAATCGTTTTCATATTTAGGTTTCACTCTGTTTTCTCCTATATGGATACATGTAGTTGGAACTCTAAATCAAGCACGGTTTGTGCTAGCTCTTTGAAACTTGGCACAATAATGTAGTTCCAAGTTCTATCGCTATGGTTTGTGTGCTATTGAAGTAGCCCCAAGCAGAGACTGACGAGAATCCCTTTCATTGAAAGGGGTTGCCAAGCTTCCAAAAAACTACAAGTTTCCTGAAATCTCAGCAAACATTTTTTCACCCAATCTTGATGATACTTCCATTTAATGATCAGTACACCAATCCCACTTGGCTCACCAAATTTCGTTCTTCTAGGTTAAACCGTTCCTTTGCAGTAACTGTTTTCATGTTTAGGTTTCACTCTGTTTTCTCCTATATGGATACATGTAGTTGGAACTCTAAATCAAACACGGTTTGTGCTAGCTCTTTGAAACTTGGCACAATAATGTAGTTCCAAGTTCTATCGCTATGGTTTGTGTGCTATTGAAGTAGTCCCAAGCAGAGACTGACGAGAATCCCTTTCATTGAAAGGGGTTGCCAGGCTTCCAAAAAACTACGAGTTTCCTGAAATCTCAGCAAACATTTTTTCACCCAATCTTGATGATACTTCCATTTAATGATCAGTACACCAATCCCACTTGGCTCAACAAATTTCGTTCTTATAGGTTAAACTGTTCCTTTGCAGTAATCGTTTTCATATTTAGGTTTCACTCTGTTTTCTCCTATATGGATATATGTAGTTGGAACTCTAAATCAAGCACGGTTTGTGCTAGCTCTTTGAAACTTGGCACAATAATGTAGTTCCAAGTTCTATCGCTATGGTTTATGTGCTATTGAAGTAGCCCCAAGCAGAGACTGACGAGAATCCCTTTCATTGAAAGGGGTTGCCAAGCTTCCAAAAAACTACAAGTTTCCTGAAATCTCAGCAAACATTTTTTCACCCAATCTTGATGATACTTGCAGGTAATTATCAGGACACGAATCCCACTTGGCTCACCAAATTTCGTTCTTCTAGGTTAAACCGTTCCTTTGCAGTAACCATTTTCATGTTTAGGTTTCACTCTGTTTTCTCCTATATGGATACATGTAGTTGGAACTCTAACTCAAGCACGGATTGTGCTAGCTCTTTGAAACTTGGCACAATAATGTAGTTCCAAGTTCTATCGCTATGGTTTGTGTGCTATTGAAGTAGCCCCAAGCAGAGACTGACGAGAATCCCTTTCATAGAAAGGGGTTGCCAGGCTTCCAAAAAACTGCGAGTATCCTGAAATCTCAGCAAACATTTTTTCACCCAGTCTTGATGATACTTCCATTTAATGATCAGTACACCAATCCCACTTGGCTCACCAAATTTCGTTCTTCTAGGTTAAACCGTTCCTTTGCAGTAATCGTTTTCATATTTAGGTTTCACTCTGTTTTCTCTTATATGGATACATGTAGTTGGAACTCTAAATCAAGCACGGTTTGTGCTAGCTCTTTGAAACTTGGCACAATAATGTAGTTCCAAGTTCTATCGCTATGGTTTGTGTGCTATTGAAGTAGCCCCAAGCAGAGACTGACGAGAATCCCTTTCATTGAAAGGGGTTGCCAAGCTTCCAAAAAAATACAAGTTTCCTGAAATCTCAGCAAACATTTTTTCACCCAATCTTGATGATACTTCCATTTAATGATCAGTACACCAATCCCACTTGGCTCAACAAATTTCGTTCTTATAGGTTAAACTGTTCCTTTGCAGTAATCGTTTTCATATTTAGGTTTCACTCTGTTTTCTCCTATATGGATATATGTAGTTGGAACTCTAAATCAAGCACGGTTTGTGCTAGCTCTTTGAAACTTGGCACAATAATGTAGTTCCAAGTTCTATCGCTATGGTTTGTGTGCTATTGAAGTAGCCCCAAGCAGAGACTGACGAGAATCCCTTTCATTGAAAGGGGTTGCCAAGCTTCCAAAAAACTACAAGTTTCCTGAAATCTCAGCAAACATTTTTTCACCCAATCTTGATGATACTTGCAGGTAGTGATCAGTACACGAATCCCACTTGGCTCACCAAATTTCGTTCTTCTAGGTTAAACCGTTCCTTTGCAGTAACCGTTTTCATGTTTAGGTTTCACTCTGTTTTCTCCTATATGGATACATGTAGTTGGAACTCTAAATCAAACACGATTTGTGCTAGCTCTTTGAAACTTGGCACAATAATGTAGTTCCAAGTTCTATCGCTATGGTTTGTGTGCTATTGAAGTAGCCCCAAGCAGAGACTGACGAGAATCCCTTTCATTGAAAGGGGTTGCCAAGCTTCCAAAAAACTACGAGTTTCCTGAAATCTCAGCAAACATTTTTTCACCCAGTCTTGATGATACTTCCATTTAATGATCAGTACACCAATCCCACTTGGCTCACCAAATTTCGTTCTTCTAGGTTAAACCGTTCCTTTGCAGTAACCGTTTTCATGGTTTGGTTTCACTCTGTTTTCTCCTATATGGATACATGTAGTTGGAACTCTAAATCAAACACGGTTTGTGCTAGCTCTTTGAAACTTGGCACAATAATGTAGTTCCAAGTTCTATCGCTATGGTTTGTGTGCTATTGAAGTAGCCCCAAGCAGAGACTGACGAGAATCCCTTTCATTGAAAGGGGTTGCCAAGCTTCCAAAAAACTGCGAGTTTCCTGAAATCTCAGCAAACATTTTTTCACCCAGTCTTGATGATACTTCCATTTAATGATCAGTACACCAATCCCACTTGGCTCACCAAATTTCGTTCTTCTAGGTTAAACC